>NW_024342471.1:4069907-4086619 GCF_902729225.1 Pteropus medius
TGGGTTTGGGGCCTGGCACACCCAGGGTATGATCCGTGGCCCCACCTGGGACGTGAACGCAGGACCTTCTGCGTGCAAAGCAGACGTGCTAACCACTACACTATGGAGCCACCCCTGTCCTCTTCTTAAGAAAGGCTTTTAAGCGCATAAAACAAATAGGATTACAAAGGAAACTCATTATATTGGTATATAATACTAATAAAACAACCTTGTAATATAATACTATGTGTGCTACTTTATTAATGCCTTAAATAACAGAATCTAGCACTGGGTCGAATAATATCAAAGTAGGGATGAGAGTAAATGATATTTCAGGATATCTGACTCAACTGAAATGTGGTATGAAATATGATGTCTATTAGGGACAAAATCAAGGGTTCTACAGGTAGCACTGTAATTTCATTCTATATTCATAATGAAAGGAAAGGCTAAAATTCAGTTAGAGGTTAGTGAGAATAAAAATGTGGCTTTTGGATTTTTCTCCGTCCAAGTTCATGGTACTAATTTGTATTCATGGATACCTAGAGGCTCTGTGGACCCCAAGTTAGGGCCCCTGTACTAGAGGACTTGTAGGCCCAGGAAACTGACATTCAGTCCACCCAGCCTCACATCGAACATTCATATTTGCTTCACAACACTTAGAAGGAACAAGATGGTTTAATCTCTCTCCCTTGCCCAAGGGACTGATTAAGGAACTTTTCAATAGTCCTGACTGAACTTCCCAGTTCTCAGGCTGTATCAGTGAGAGATGCCTTCAAGGGGACTCGAGGCCAGGAGAGCTCACCAGGCTCACAGGAAGAATACAATGAACAAATTCAGACGACGATGGTCTCATCTCCTTGGCTTGAGTCAGTTGGTATCCTCCATCAGTCCCTTTAGCCCTGCCGACAGCCACACAGTGTCATGTCAGTTGGGCTCGGGCCTGTGCAGAAATTAGGGATAGAAATAGTGTTGTAGTTACTCTTAAGAAAATTAATATTTTCTGAGATAAAAATTAGATTACGACCAGAGATTGGATCAATATGGCACATCTCTCTTCATTCTCACTCTAGAGTTCCTAAAGTAACAGAAAATACAGTTTTTAAAAAGAATGAACTTCCCACTTTCTCTTCATCAGAAAGAACGATATTTGGAGGAAAAAAATGGTAGTGGATGGCAATAGCAGTGTGGAAATTGAGAACAGGGAGTCTGTGGAAACAAGATGGTGATGCTCTCTGGTTTTGAATTGTTTCTTGGGCTATATGAGTGGAGGTGGAGGAGTATGTTATATTAATATTATACATTAACAAATTATATGAACTATAACACTTATAACAGCCTTATATTTACACAGCAAGACTCTTACAAATTTATTTTCGAATCTTTAAATCTATAAACCTCTTCATTCCACTACTGTAGAGAATGCTCTGCCTAAAGGAATGCAGAGAGAGGCACAAAGCCTATGCTTGGTCCCCTAGAACCACTGTTTCCTCCCTTGGGCTGGGAGAATGCCCTGCACCTTTTTGGTTGGATGAGGAATACAAACCACAAAGAACCTAGCTAGTGGCTCTTAAAATTCAATGTGTTATCATCTGGGGGGCCCGTTAAATATGTATTTTCTGGGGTCCCAATCCTGAGATTTGGATTCAGCAAGCCTTGTGTGGGACTCATATGTCTGCATTTTAAGCAAGTGCCCCTAGTCCAATCGGAAAGGTGATCCAAAACGACACTGCCAGAATACTGGCATAGGCAAATTATCCTGTCGTTTTGTTTTCTGGCATGTCACTTGTAAACAGTATGTGACTAGAATTTCAGAAATTAGTCTGAGATTCCCCTTTAGTCACACTTACATGCTGGAATTAAGTTCTGCCTCTATTTATGGTCCTGATAGGAGAGCTCAGGCCTGGAACACACTTTTAGAAAAACAACTGAGCAAGGAATACGACCACACAGGAAAAAACAAGGAAACTTGATTAATACAGTGTAACTGGGAAGGCTGGGAGATTGAAGGAGAAACCGGACACACACCTTCTCTCATGGACTGTGTTGTGTTCATTAACGTCTTTAGTGCCTGCCATATGAATATTCAGCGAGTACTAGTTAATAGAAAAACAGGTGGACACAAAAACATTAAGACAGATGACCCCGTATTGTGTCTCGACTTATTAAACCAAAGTCTTCGTTTGATACACATGAAATCCCATATTCTTCTTTAATGTTATTTTGAAATTTCAACATAAATTAAATATAGTGACTGAAAATAAAGCAACAAAGTTGTGTGTCCCGTAGCATCCAGGGGAGGGGGTGAATAGAAGAGGATGAAAGAGAAAGAGAGACAGCAGCAGACGCCCGTGTTGAAATAAAAGAGCGAAGGGTCCAGCGTCTCAGGACGGACCGGAAGTCAGGGTGCCGGCCTGCGCAAGTTTCTGGCGTCACTTCCCTCGCGACTTCCTGCGGAGAACATGGCGGCTCTCAGCTGTGCCCGCTGGTTGACCCGAGTGAGGCCCAGGCTGGAGGCGGGCAGGGGAGCGGTGGGTTTGTACTGGGCTCAGTGTAGTATTCTGGGTCTGGGAGTTCCAGACCCGACCTCACAGGCTTGTGTGTCTCTGTCGCAGGCGGTGGTCGCCGCCCCTAATCCTTGGGCATGGAGGAGCCTATGTACCTCGGCGGTGGCGCACGCCGCCTTGCGGAACCAGGTAAGCGCAAGATCCACTCGGGTCTCACCCACTCCACATTCCTCCTACCCGCTTCACCCCTCCTTCTAGGACCCCTGCTCCTACCTCAGCCCTAGCTCTGATGGCCCCAGTCGCAGGCCGAGGACGTGAGAGTGGAGGGCGCCTTTCCCGTGACCATGTTGCCAGGAGACGGCGTGGGCCCCGAGCTGATGCACGCTGTCAAGGAGGTGTTCAAGGCAAGTGGCCTGGGTTAAATCAGCCAGAACCGACGTTGGGGTGGGTTGGAGAGGACTTACTCTCTGCTGACCCTGTAATTTTGGGGACCTGCCTCTCAGGCTGCTTGTGTCCCGGTGGAGTTCCAGGAGCATTACCTGAGTGAGGTGCAGAATATGGCTTCTGAGGAGAAGTTAGAGCAAGTGCTGAGTTCCATGAAGGAAAACAAGGTGGCCATTATTGGTATGTGTGCCCCCTTGCTACCCTGCCCATGTGTCATTTAAAATAAAATGAATGAATGTTCATTAAGTTTTTCTTCGCATATACTAATACACTAACTCCCCTGGGCTCCCACCAGATTCCTGGCCATTCGTTCCTTTCGTTTGGGAACACTGGTTGAGAGATCTTATGAGTTGTCTATGCAGGAATGTTCCAGGGGTTCAGAATCTGTCTTGGGGCTACACCATGAGTCATCATTCTAGTATGCCACTTCTGGACACCTCTTTTCTGTCTTGCCTCTGTTTCCCTTCTTGAATCTCCTCATTAAATTTTTTGGCTTCCAGTTCTGTCCCTGCAGTCCATTTTCTACATCTCTTCTCTTGGAAAAATCAGCATGGCTTTGCCAGGCTCAGCTTTAACATAGGAAAATAAGTTCTTTATACAGTGACCCCCAGCTTTTCTGCCTTTGTTTCCACAACACTTGTTCTGTGCTTTGGTCACACTAGGCTGGATTAGTTTCCAAATACATGTACTATATGGACTTACGCTATTCCTTTTGCCCAGAATGTTTCGAGCTACCTGTCAGAATCCTTCTCACTCACTGTGTTAGGTTCCTAGGGCTGCTGTAACCAATTACCACACATCTGGTGGCTTAAAATTATAGAAATTTATTCGTTCATAGTTCTGGAGGCCAGAATTCTGAATCTAAAGTGTTGGCCGGGCTCCCTCTGAAGGCTTAGGGGAGGAACCTTCCTTGGCTCTCCCAGCTTCTGGTGGCTCCTGGCGTTCCTTGGTATTTCTTGGCTTGTGGGTGGCTTGTTCCAATCTCTACCTCTGTCTTCATACAGATTTCTCCCCTCTGTGCCTGTGTATCTGTTTCTCCTTTTCTTGTATAAAGATTTGTTGTTGGATTTTGGGCCTACCCTAAACCAGGATGATTTCCTCTCAAGATATCCAAACACTATTTTCCTGAATAAGGTCACATTTACAGGTTCTGAGGGTTAGGGCATGGGCATACAATTTTGAAGGTCACTGTTCAACCTACTGCACTCACTAAACCTAAAGTCTGGCTGAAATGCCAGCTGTTCAGTGACATTACCTGTTATTACCAGAGGAAATTTCTTTTGTGTTTTTATGTATGTCATTAATACCTCTTCTATGGTTTTTATCATGTATTTTATATTATCTATCTTCTCCACTGCATTATTTGCCCCTTGGGGATAGGAGTTGTGTGTTATGTTTTTAGTTGATGTTCTTAGTACCTTACACATGGTCAATATTCAATAGTTGTTGGTTGAAAAAAAAAAGAAGTCAAATAGGTAGACATAGAAACATCAAGCAAGGTCACTGATACCCTAGCTTTGTTTCTTAATGTATTAAACCCAGACACTTTGATAACATGAAAAAACCTTCTGTCCTCCTTTTAGGCCATTTTGAGTTTTCAACACAAAAACGATAACTAAAAGTAAAACAGCAGACAAAATGTTTTTGGTTTTAACAGCATTATTTTTTATCTCTTGCCTCCAGAAGCATTTAAGGGTCACTGGTTTGGGAGTTGGAGATGGGAGTCTGGGTTGTATTATGTCACTGAGGAAATCGGACACTAATCTGGGTTCCCTTGGGTGTGGTTTGTGCTTGACATCTTCCTGCCCCCACAACTTTGTTTATGCAGGAAAGATCCACACCCCAATGGAGTATAAGGGGGAACTAGCGTCCTACGATATGCGACTGAGGTAGGTGGTGGGGGGCCATGGGTGAGGGGGACTGGGGCACCAGACACAGTACTGATGGCTCTACCCTACCCCCCAGGCGTAAGTTGGACTTGTTTGCCAATGTAGTCCATGTGAAGTCGCTTCCTGGGTACATGACTCGACACAACAATCTAGATTTGGTGATCATTCGAGAGCAAACGGAAGGGGAGTACAGCTCTTTGGAACATGAGGTGAGGCCCTAGAAATTGGGGAGGGCAGTAGTGAAGGTGAGAGAGAGGCATAGTCCCTTCTTTCCTTCTTTCCAGTGTTTCTCAGCTGTTTCTCTCTTCTTACCCAGAGTGCGAGGGGCGTGATTGAGTGCTTGAAGATTGTCACTCGAACCAAATCTCAGCGGATTGCAAAGTTTGCGTTTGACTATGCCACTAAGAAGGGGCGAGACAAGGTCACGGCTGTCCACAAGGCCAACATCATGTGAGGGACATAGCTTTGTTTGGGGTGGGTTCCTAGGAAGGTAGTCCCCTGCACTCTTTTGGCTGAATCTGTTTCCTTTGGCCCTTGGACAGGAAACTTGGGGATGGGTTGTTCCTGCAGTGCTGTGAAGAAGTTGCTGAACTATATCCCAAAATCAAATTTGAGACGATGATCATAGACAACTGCTGCATGCAGGTAGGCCCTCCCCATGTTTGCACTCAGAGTGCTGAGGGAGGGCGGGGAGTGGAATTTACTTCTCTCTCCATGTCCACATCTCTCCCCACCTCCCTTCCGCCCCAGCTGGTACAGAATCCTTACCAGTTTGATGTGCTGGTGATGCCCAATCTCTATGGGAACATTATTGACAATCTGGCTGCTGGCCTGGTTGGGGGAGCTGGTGTTGTCCCTGGTGAGAGCTACAGTGCAGAGTATGCCGTCTTTGAAATGGTGAGTGAGGTTACCTCCTCTTTCAGCCCTGTGTGCCCATCTTCTGACCTCAGGTCCCCTGATAGCTTCCCAAGTGCCACCCCCTCCTAAGTGACCCTGGCCTGCTCCTGCTCTCTTCCCATGCCTCTTCTGTGTCCCTGACTTGACTTCTCTCTTCCCTAATACCTTTCCCTGATCCTCACCTCTGTATCACATCTGCTCCCAGTGACTTTGGCCTGCTCTTCTCTCCACAGGGTGCCCGGCACCCATTTGCCCAGGCAGTGGGTAGGAATATAGCCAACCCCACAGCCATGCTGCTGTCAGCTTCCAACATGCTACGGCACCTCAAGTAGGTTTTGGTGGGCTGGAGGAGACTGGATGTTGTAAGGGGAGTACAGGTGGGGAAATTGGGGCCTGATGAGGGGGTAATTTGTTTCTTCCTGTTCACATTGACAGTCTAGAATATCACTCCAACATGATTGCAGATGCAGTGAAGAAGGTGATCAAAGTTGGCAAGGTGAGTTAGAAAGGTTTAAGGCCTTGGTACTATTCTGGATAACCTGAATTGGGGCTTTTCTCTCTAGGTCCCCAGAATATCTGATTCTTCCGCTCCCCGCCATTCCTGTCAGGGCTGCTCTTCGCTTCTCTTCTCTTGGCTGTTTCATTCTCTTGATCTCCTTTGCATGGTAGTTCCCATCTGCTATTCCCTTTCCTCCTCCATCCATTGGCTCTTTTATGGGCCATCTTAATGATGAACTTGCAAAGTACCTGGGTTTAAGCTCTCTCTAGGGGAGGAATGAGAGATGGTGGAGCTGAGGGAGATAGCAGGCAGGATGAGGCACAAGTGTCAGTCACCTCCAACCTGGAAGTCCATCCTCATTTGCACTTTCCTGCTGGTTTCTTTCCTCCCTCCTGCTTGGTCTCTCTCATTTCCTCCAAGGCATCTTCATCTTGTCTTTGATCTGCATTTCCATTTTACTTCCTGCTCAGCCTCCCATTCATTCTGTGCAGGCCTAAGCATAGCTCTGATGGTGGCTCTGGACCTCAAAAGATCTGAGTGTATGGGCCCATGCTCTTCCAAACCTGGCCACCTTGCATCTCTGCTGTATTGTCTTCTGGCCTTGTCTTCTTGGGCTCCCATTTCCATCCCATTGCCCTATTCCCCCTTCATGGGCTCTCTTCTCTTCTTCCCCCACGGCTGTTGCACGTGGTGGCTGTAGGTGCGGACACGAGACATGGGCGGCTACAGCACCACAACTGACTTCATCAAGTCTGTCATCGGCCACCTGCACCCCTATGGGGCCTAGAGCCCTTTATTCCCTCCAACCGCATGAAGACCATACTACTAACTACACCTCCCTTCAGTACAGTGGACCAGACAAGAACTCTTTAAATAAATCTGTAGACCATAGTCACCTTCTGGGCAGAGCCTAGGTTGCCTGGGGCTGGCTTCCTTAGGGGACGTGTGTATTTAGGTGGGGGGGTTAGGGATGGGCCCAGGCCACAGGGATGACGACAATTCTCCCCCACAGGTTCGAACTCCTGACATGGGTGGCTATGCCACCTGCCAAGACTTCACTGAGGCTGTCATTGATGCCCTGTCCCACTCGTAGGTCCCACCCATAACCATGTGAAAAGTGTCCAATAAAACATGTACCTCAGCTTGTGAATGTTTTTATTGGGATATAAGGGATGGGTTGGGAAATGTCACTGTGGGTGGTTATGCCCCACCAGGGCACTGTCCATTCTAATCTCCCTGGGATAGCTTCTGCAGCTTTTTCTTTTTCTTGGAGCTACTGCTCTTGCTGCTAGCAGCTTCTTCAGGTCCACTGCTGAGCAGCTCCTCCTTAAATTTCCTCTTTTTTTTAGGGACACTCCTGTTTTCTGCCTCTTCAGGGTCACTAACTGGTTCTTCTTTGGGGAAAGATTTCTTCCTCTTGGGAAGACTTCCACTGCCAGCTGTTTCTTCTAAATCACTACTGATCAGCTCCTCCTTGGAAAAAGATTTCTTTTTCTTGGGTTTGGCTAAAGAGACAGGTGGCTCTTCCATTCCATTCTCCTGAGGAGCCTCTTGGAGCTTTTGCTTTTTCTTCTTTTTGGGTCTTTCACTTATCTCCTAAAAGGGTAAATGGGCATGAAACTGTCACTTATTGTATGATCCCCGCCCCCTCCATTACAGTTCTAGCAGTTAAGTAGGGCAGACAGACTGGTGGAAATGCTGTTAAATTGCCCAATGCCCAAAGGAATAGTTTCTAATTATATGGCTATAACTTGAAATCCACTCCCCAAAGGTGACTGCAACTTAGGTGGAAAAACATTTAATTGACTTCATTAATTAACTTACAGAAAAATCTACCATACTAGTCTAAATAGAACTATCACGCCAGGTTCCAAAGGGAACCCTGAAACACTGTGACAAATGGCACTATCAAAATCCTAGGGAGGATTCTAACCTAGCATGTTGGAGACCTTGTTCCCATCCCTGCTCCCAAACTGGGCACTATGAAATGCTACCACCTCCAGACATATGGCCGAGAACAGCTGGAAGTCACACTATCCACGGTTGAGGACTCCTGGGAGGCACCCGAGGACAGAACATACTTGCTCAGGGAACCGGTGTGCTACAACCAGCTCTCTGGGCTCTTGAGCAAGTTCTCTCAGCACCTATCTATCTCCTTCCTATAGAATCAAGAGGCAGTTTTAGACATTCCAGTTCAAAAGCCGGGACTCAAGACCATGGCTATGAGGTCATACATCCTTTGTTCCGCTGTTGAAAATTCTACAACTCAAGATCTTCATTTAGGACCAGTGTGCTTACTGACCTCACACTCCTCTGGTGTACTAGTGCTGTTTTCTGGAGATGCAAGAGCAATGGCGGCCAACCGTTTTTTTTCTTTCTTCAAGCGTTTCTTCTCCTGTTTCTCCAGCTTCCTAGTAATCTCAGCAGCCGCCTCCTCTGCCTGGCCAAAGAAAAGTGCTAAAAAGGCTGTCAGACCTCTGGCCCTCCAGGGCTCTCTCCTGGCTTTATTGGATCAGGCTCATTAAATCAGTTTTGTGCCTCCACTCTACAAGGTCAGGCTAAGACAGTTCATCACCTCCAACAGCCAGCTATGGTTCTCCCAGCACCCAGCAAAGCCCAAACTAACCTGAACCATGGCTTCCTTCATAACCTGCAGGTTCTTCCGTGGAAAAATTCCGGTCTCATAGAAGGATAGCCGCTCCTCCACTTGTTCTCGAAGCTTCTCCCCAAATACACTTGTGGGCACCTCTGAATGTATGTGTGTGTAGGGGTGAACAAAGCCTGTCAGCTCCCAAAGGGACAAACTACTCCCCATCCCCAGTATTTTCCTCTATCCTCAGCTTCACTCAGACCCAAAGTATCATCACTCACTAGGTGAACTGCTGTTGACGAAAAATGTTACCATCATAGTAGAAGCTAAGGTATTGAGGTTCCCCTCCCTCCCAGCCCCTTCTCACAAATGCCAACACCCCCACCCATACCAGAAAAGCAATCAATTCGTGAGGCAATACTGCATTTGTTTGCCAGGTATCGGGAGATGCGGCCTTTGTTCTTGGCAGCTGCTCGGCCAATGAAGGTGGAGTGGAAAATGAGTCCATATTTTGGGGTGTTACCCCTTGTCTTCAGGGCTCTGGGAGAAGAATATTCAGCAAAGAGTTTAAGATCAGAAATTTCAACCCTATTAGCCAAGGCAGCTCCTCTCCTCCCCTCCCCTCCCGTGTCTCCAGAGTGAGCCTCTGGCTAGGCTGGGTCTCTATCCCACCTCATGCAAACCCACAGCTCCCAGAGACAGAGGGAAGGCATCCAATGTCGCTGACCTGGAAACTCGGTCCCTTTGCTGGGCCCTGGGAATCACTCAGACACCAGGACTGGCCATCACCCCCATAGCAGAGGCCTGTATAGGTCAGGAAGCCCTGGTCAGCCATCACTGTGATCCCCAAACAAGCAGTGGGCACCAGAAGTGGTACCTGAGTGTGGGCAAGTGCCCTCACTGGTACCTGAACAGGGCCTTTTCAGCCCCAAGGATCTGCACTGTGGATGCCGGATACTTGGCCAGGTTGGTGAGGCTGCCAGCATGAGCAATGAGACGTGCGCCTACCTGAAAAAGGATTCAAGGAGTTAGTCACAGAAGCCGGAATTGCCAGCCTACCGATTGCATATGCTTTGCCTCCCCGCTTCAAGTGCAACTAAGTAAGATATGGTGAGTCAAGAAATACAGCAACATGGATATACATGGTAACATTCCTTAATCCCATTTTTTCCATTTCCCCTGACGCACCGCTTCCCCAATTAGGGCTGACAGGCTGGGGGCTACTTGGCTCATCTTGGATCGCAGATAAGTGTGCAGGCTCTGGCGGTACTCTGACAAAGACACCACACGATTGGAGAAACTCTCGATGTTTATCAAGTCTATGGCTGATATGTCCATACCTGGAGGACACCAAGTGTGAATGCTGGAGCCAGATACTCTAAGGCCCATACCTTATTTTGGCTGCCAGGATCTGTACTGACCCATGGAGGACCGCGAGGCATCCAGAATAGCCTTAGCCTTGGCCCCATCCATTGTTAGCTCCTCCAGCTTCTCCAACTTTTCTTCATTCAGCTCTCTCCGGTTCCCAATGAACTGAGCAAGGCGGCAGTACGTAGCATTGTCATTGATGATCTTCACCAGTTCAGGAAAGTGATACCCGTACCACTCCCTGCAAAGAGCCACAATGAATCCCCGGCCCAGCTGCCATGTCTGAAAGTTACAGCCTCAGCTCTCCCCACATCTACTCTTTGGTTGGAGGAAGTCAGATTCCAAACCTCAACTCCATGTGCCCCCATTCACAATACAGACCAAGCAAAGGGCCTGGGCTGAGGTGTATATGGGGTATGTTTACTCTGCCTCCTCTTTCTGTACAGTCTGCAAGAACACAGCCTGTGGTAAGCACTGGGAGGCCCGGCCCCACCCCAGAGTTCTACCCACAGGAGCCAGTCCTCATCTCAGGATTCAAAATATTAGCTAAACCACAGGCCACAGACCCCATTTCTCCAGGGTCGCCCCTGCACTTTACCTGACACGCATGGAGAAGGTATTGATGTCCTTATCCAGCTGGTCCAGAAGGCTAATGGACTGGATAATCATATTGTCCACCCGGTTCACATTAAACTTAACTTTGGCACGAGAATAGCTGTGTCCCAGCCCCAGCTGGGCTTTACAAGCAGACACATCGGTCAGACCCTTCACCAGGTTGTGGAAGTGCAGACGAACTCCTGGAGGAGGGCAAGACTATGAGCAGAGAAGGGCTCTGAGCTAGCTCTTGCACCCATGGGCACCAGCCAAGCAGGAAGGCTTACCAGAAGCAACCTTAAGTGACCTTGTGTTTTCAGAAACCCCCTCAAAGATGTCAAGATGGCATGAATGTTAACACGTAATAGTCTCACCTCGAAGGATCTCAGCTATCACGCCTCCAGTCTGGCAGGTGTACCCTAACTCCTCTTGTATAGCAGCACCAATCTTGGGGTCCCCAACCCCCAAGAGTACTTTCTTCTTTTTGGATGGCAGGTGAGTCTCCAAGAGCAGGCGGAGGTCCTCATGAACAACACCTTAGGGCAAAAAAACAGAGGCCCCACTAACAGACTGAAGGATGCTTAAATCATAAAAGGGATCCTGTCCCCTCAACTGCTGATTAAGTGACAGACCATTCTTAGACTGGTCCAGCAGAGCATGCTGGGATGGCATGCCTAGACCCCTCTCCTTCAGGCTTTGCTCAGAGACATGGAGACATCAGTAATTGCACTCAGTGGATTGACAGATTCGAGTCATCACTGCAAAGCCTGCATCAACCATGTGAGGAACTCGGGTCCAATACAAGTGTGAAATGCATAATTGAAACCTTAAAACATCCTAGAGCACCAGCACTATAAAAGTATTTAGCTCCTGATTTGCCTTCTGGGAACAAACCTTTTCCTTGGCTTTTATGTATCAAAGTTGCTCTTTCCAGTCAATTGAAAACAGCAGAGAACATGTGATAAGAGTTTAGCACTGAACTAGTCCCATCTCCACCAGATTTCATTTATCATTAGTGTCCATAAGGTAAGACTGCATATTTGATTGTGTGCTTTAAATATTTAGTCTATACCATATTCCTTAGACCTTGAGCTCTGTGAAGTTATTTTAAATTACATTCTGTACACATCAAATACCATCCAGAACATATCAGATCTAGAATAAGCCAAGGAAAGGCAAATGCTATCACAATTTCTCTAGAAGGAACTATACAGTAGGAGGAATTATAATCTCATCTTACTTTCTGAAATACTTGGAGGTGGCCAACTCACCTTCAGACACAGCGTTGGCATTTTCCAAGGCAACCTGGGACGAGGCAAAGGGGCAAAAGGCCACGAGACGAACGATGTTGTGGAACTTGCCTAGGTTAAGTACGCACTCCTCCACCTAGGGGGGGAGAAGGATAAGTGACTTCTTTCCCTTGCTCTTGCCTCTAGGGCGCAGTAAAGCAGCGGTTCTCAGCCCTGGGCGTAAATAAGAACCAACAGAACGCTTTAAGAATGAACCGATCATTGGCCCTAAATTTTGGTTCTGCTTCATCAGTACGGGGTGGACTGCGGAAGGCTTACTTCTAAATGCTTCTAACGCGATTCTAATCACAAATACTGGTTAAGAACTCCCTGCTCTGGAGCTTTCAGGCCCAGCGCACCCCCAACTCTCTCAGCCGGCCACGTGTGAGCGCGCGGTGCATGCTGGGGCCCGTGCCGCCCGCAAGCCCACCGCTTTCACTCACCTGCGGTAGCAGCAGGCTTATCTCCTCCACTTCCTTTAGCGCCAGGAGCGCGTAGCCAACCGCGTGCTCGAAGAGCACGTGCAGCAGCACCTGAAAGAGGAGCCGGGGCAGCAGCGTCAGCGCAGTCCCTGCGTCCGCCCGGTCCCGCTCCTAAAGCAGACCCCCGTACTAGCCCGGGCTTCGGCCCGGACCCAGGCCCAAAACGCGGCCTTCGCCTCTCTCTCCTGCCGGAACCACTACTCACCATGGCGCCCGCTGCTGGCCCGACTCGCAATGCGGCGAGCGGGTTCAGGCGCGCGGAACTAAGCTCTGGAGGCCACGCCCCCGCGCCTCTAGCCAATCAGAGGCCGGGGACCGTACCTTTCCTGGCCTTCGGAGGGGTGTAGGAGTGGTATAGCCCAGCGAGCTGTCCGGGTGGTGCTGGCGCCGGCAAGCGGTTCTTTTCCGGCTATTGCTGCGGCGTGGGCAGACGCCGTTTCCCAGGGCGCGCGGGCCGCTGCTGGGTCACTGCAGGCTGCAAAAACGGTTTGGAAAAACGCTTTTCTGGTAATAGTGCAGGCCCTCATGGGTTCATCATATAAATTACGGGCCGTAGAGCTAAGGTGAAATCCGGTCTGCGTGCCCAAGCAGAAACTTGTGGACCCCGCTTTCCGCAGCGCGGGTGACCTTGCACCCCACTACCCCCAGGACCCTCTTGTGCCCGCCTTCCAGAGCCTGGTGGGCTGCGCACCACTTCTTCTTCACCCGGGCAGAAGCAGGGTCTGGGGCGCGCAGACCCTGAGGAAACGTCACTCCTCGTGGCTGGTTTAGTGCTTTTAAATTGTCTTTTACCTATTATTTTTTTAAAATGACGTGACAGGCGATAAAGTGGGAAAGACGATTCCACCTCTTCCCAGGTCGATTTCCTGTTCCCCTTGAGCAGAACCCAGCTCCTCTTGGGGGACCACGTGTTGCTCACCCTTTTGAAAAGCTTTTAAATTAACACCCAGTTAGCTCAAAGTGAATTGGAGCTGCTGCCCTATGCACGAGAGTGGCTTTTCTACACTCAGGCGACTCTAGGAATTACCTTTGCTTTAATAATATTAAAACTTTACCCTAAAGTGGTATATATGCTGTAAATTTTTAAAAAATCTTTGGGGATTTTTATAACTTAAATTCCCATAACTAAAGTATATTTATAAATTTAATTTATTTTCTTCTTAAACAATTCAGTTACTTGACAAAATCCAAGTACTGAGCCCACTCTTAAAACCTAAAATGTAAACTTAAAAATGTGGTTGATAAACCTTAAAATCTCATAATCTCAATAGTACTTGCAAACGTGGTTAAATTGTTACATATATCCACTTACAATCATGAATTTGAATTAGTTACTCCATTTCACATTTTAAAATGGAGTTGCAAAAATAATTATTATTAAATTCTCCAAAACATTATAAATACCAAAGTAAATAGATAGTTCCAAAATGTAATGGAGAGTATTAATGCTATGACTTTGATCCTAAATATTCCTGGGATTACCGGTGCTTATCTACTAAGGTAGAGGTTTTTAAGAAGTCGAATCCATTAATGGATTGCAGAATTAATTTAGACTTTCTTGGCCAGCATTAGAAAAACATGAATAGGAAATAATTGTCACACAGAGAATGAGGTATTGATTTGTAAACCTTTTGTCTCAGCTAAACACATATACATGTGTATATAAATATACATGTAAAAATATGTATGCACACATATATAGTATATATGTATGTAAAAATATATATGCACACATATATAGTATATATGTATATAAATCATATAAACACATTTCTGTGGATTAAATACAAAAAGCCCGAGAATCACTGAACTGAAAGCTAACCACAGTCGTATTTAGTTAGATAAATCTGTATCTGAGTCTGAAAGCATGAGAACCAGGAGCACCAATGTCCAAGAAGAGGAGAAGATGGATGTCTCAGCTCAAACAGAAATAGAACTAATTTGCCCTTCCTTTACCTTTTGTTCTGGCAGTTGAAGGATTGGGTGATGCCCACCCACATTTGGGAGGGCCAACTGCTTTACTCAGTTCTATTCAAATGCCTATTGTATACCAGGTATCTTTAGGTGCAGGGATACAGTAGTAAGCAAACCAAGTCACCAAGTTTACATTCTGGGGTGAAATGGAAAATCAAATAACTATGCCGTGCATCAGGTGTTGGTAAGTGTTAAGGAATGGTGCACTCTATTTTATAGAGGCCCTCAGTGAAGAGGTGACATTTGAGCAGAGATCCTTAAGCAAGGGAGTAAGCAATGCAGAGATCTGGGGGAATAATAAAAACAATGGAAAACTAACCTTTGACCTCTGACTTCAGAGACTTTATAATCCTGGGAGATTGAACATAACCAAGTGCTGAAATGCAATAGTAGGGAAGGCTAACTGGAAGACAATTTGGGGGGCCAGAGCTCCTGAGGAAGACTTAGCATTGCCAGAATACTTCAATTCCGTATTTATGGAAGAATGTGTAAGTCATTAACGGAGGAAGGAAAGAAAGTAGAAGCAAAAGCCAGAAGCAAGAGAAGAACCTGCTAGAGGTCTAAGATTCATCCTGGTCAGTAGTTGGATAGAAGATTGAAGGATCTAGTACGTAAAATCTAGAACATAAGCCTTGAGTGAAGGCCAGGATGACTGGCTTGGGTCTGATAAGGCTCTTATTCACCATCAAGCAGTGTTTGGAGATTAGTTTGGAGATGATGTGCAAGATAGATTTCTCAAAAACTTCCAGCTGAGAAAATGTCCTGCATGGGCAGCAGGGCTGAGAGGGTGCTTTGGGTTTCCCAGGAATGTTCCAGATGCAAGCTTTAAAGCCACATGGCACCTGGGGCCTTTTCTTTATAGATAGGATGTTTACCCATTGAGAAGGATCGTACACTGTAGCATCTGTTCCTCTTTTATTTAGTTCAGTCTATGGCTTACTCTGACATTTTGATGTAAATTAACTCAAGAGTTTTTACTCTACACAATGGGCAACACTAATGGGGACCTATGGAAATGGAATGTGCTACAGGCATGTGCCACATAAGGACAGACCTTATATGCGGTGGTAGTATGCCATATAACCTAGGTGTGTAGCAGACTATACCATCTAGGTTTGTGTAAGTGCACTCTGTGGTGTTTGCACAACAAAATTTCCTAATGATGCATATCTCAGAACATATTCCTGATGTTAAACTGAACATGACTGTTTAAATTCCAGTGACTAGGGCGAGCTTCAGGAAAAGAAATTGCATGAAACAACCAAAAGATGGTGGCACTTGACCCTCATTTAGCGAATGAGAAAAACCCCATCAAATTGGAAGGGCTCCTAACAATTCCTTAGCCCTTTTCTCAAACGTTGAAAGAAACCATGCAACAACAGTCTTTGGTAATGAGTTACACATATATGCAACATTTCTTTCCATAGACACAAAGGAGTGAAAAGCATCCGAGGAAGACCATCTAGCCCAGCATTCCTTGACTTTTTTGGACACAGCTAACCACAGTCATTATTTTGGTTATGACTCTGAAGCCCAGAGTTGATTAGGATTATAGGATAAAAGTTTTGTTTAGTTGATGATGTTTGTATTCATAACCTGAGCCTGAGGATATTTAATCTTATCCATGCCTGTGATAATATCTGTAATTTATTGATTACTTAGCATAAGTCTTACATGTGTCAACTTGTTGAATCTTCATAACAGAATTTGGAGGTTGTGTTTATAGGACTCATTTTCCAGACATGGTTTGGTGGTGGAGATACTTGTATGCTCTATATACCTCATGTGCCCCAACCATGATCTTGGGCCTTTCTTTACATTATCCAACCTAATACTGCATTGAAGAATAAATTATCTGGCATAGTACTGCAGACAGCTATCTTTAATAGAAATTCTCAGCACTCAGAAACAAGCCCAGCATACAAAACTGGATTGTACTCCCACACCTGGTGATTTTGCCCTTGAAGATTGTATTTAAGTTTTTGTTCCCTAGAAACCAAAGGGATAAAGTCCCTACCATCCTATCCTTAGGTTTTAAAGGTATCTCTTGGAAATAGCATGTGGATTTTTTAAACGTTCATCTGATTTTTGTTTTCTATCTGGATGGTTTTGTCCATTTGCATTTATTTTGATTCCCAATATATTTGATTTCTGTCCCCTTACATCTTTCTATTTGTTTTTTGTTTGTTTGTTTCCTCCT
>NW_024342471.1:4086657-4101523 GCF_902729225.1 Pteropus medius
AGGTACTATTAACTAAGATCACTTTAAATTAAAAATTTCCATTTGAGTTTTTTGAGCCTACAGTTGGTATGGGAAATTCAGTTCTCTGTCTGAGGGCTGTCTTGTGGATATCAGTTCTCAAGGGAGAATTTTTCTCCACTTATGCCAAAATCAAGAGAGATAAATGTCCCTTTCTGCATGGCTGGTTTATTTCTTATTGTTCCTTACAGAGCATGAGGAACTTTGGTGCCCCAGCTGTGGGTGGGGCTCTACAGAGCATATCTGAAGTGACTACTGAATTAAGGATCACCAGTGTAGTGGTAGATGCTATTGGTACCCTGCCCTGGTTCCCCTACTGGCTGGTGCATCGCTCCCCGGTTTCTGTAAATGTGCCAGTCATGGGGAGATCAGGTGACCCCTTTGATCTTCACCAAAAGTGTGTTCCTACTTATGTGATTCTGTGTGAAATGGAGCTCTTTATGGACATTGAGCATATAGATTATTAGAAATGAAAGGATCTTCCTGCAAAAATAGCTTCTGACAGATAAAATAGGGTCTGTTTTATTTCCCCTTAGTAAGTAATACACAGACAAACTAGGGTAATATCAGTAAGACACTAGCCGTAATTCTCTGGATAAATTGTTAAATAGACTTTCTAGTTCAAATCATTCTTAGGTAAACTGAGGAAAGAGAGAAAGAGAAGGGAGGCAGAGGGAGGGAGAAAGGGAGGAAGAAAGGACAGAAGGAAGGAAAGAGAAGGAAGGAAGATGTTCTTCATCCCTGATGGCCCCTGGACAGGCTAAATAGTGAAGTTATGAGGTGGAATGACCTGGAAGATCAAACTGGAGAATGCAGAGATGGTAATCTAATATGACCCGGCTATAAAGCCATACCACATCAACACCCTTCCTCTCTTACATGTGCTTTCCTCCTCTACCCATCTCCCTAGCTCACCAGAAGTTTCCTTGCTTCAGGGTCCCAGAAGTCACCATTAACTAATCCTCTGATGGGTGTCTCTTAAAAAAACTTTACAGTTTTCTTGATAGAGGTTTCGTAACTATTTGAATTAGGAAATCTGTTAAAATATGTCAAAAATTATTTGATAAACACCCCCTTCAAGAGATACAGCCTAATCTTCCTTTTGAGTAAGTGCTAGACTTAGTGACTCACTTCTAATGAGTAGAAAGTGGTAGAATAAATGGTGTAACTTCTGAAACTAGGTTATAGAAGGCATTGTGATTTTCTTCTTGCTCTCTCTCTCGGATCACTTGCTCTAGGGGAAACTAGTGGCTATGTTGTGAGGACACCCCATCAGCCCTATGGAGAGGTTCGCATGGGTAGTAATCAAAGTCTCCTGTTAGCCAGCAAGGATCCAAAGCCTTTCGCTAATAGCTATATGTGTGCGCCATCCTGCAAACAGATCTTCCAGCCCCAGTCAGGTCTTCCAATGGCTGTTGCCCTGCCTGAGATCCTGACTGTGCTATCCAGAATCAGAACTGCCCAGTAAAGCCACTCTCAAATTCTTGACCCACAGACACTGTATGAGATAATAATGTTTATTTTTTTAAGCTATTAAGTTTGGGGAACAATTTGTTGTGCAGCAATAGATAGCAAATAAATTCCCTCACATAAAATTATGCCTCATCAGAACAGGATAATTTGTGTTTATGGTAGATGTTTAGGTGTATTGATAGCCATCAGAAACCTAACAGTAATCACTAGGAGGCTGATGACTCAGGCCTCTTGTTCGCTTCCCCAGGGGCTGGCAATATTCTCAGGCAGGATAACTTGAAGGCCAACCATCGGTGTGGTGGCCATCTTTGGGCCTTCCAGCCCTAATTAGCTAGGTTAGATCTCCTGGTCCAGGTCTCAGGTTAGCTCAGGGCTATGGGTGTGTCCTTCTAGAAGAAGGCATATAATAGACAAACATTTTTGGATTTGGGTTTGGATCTCCATTCCATGGAGATGAGGCATCAGCCTCATCTTTAGCCTTGCCTGGATCTGGACAGGGGTGAAATAATTTATCATTTCTCTCAGTCACATGTCCCTATTCCCATTCCATCCAGGTTGTGTGAAGTTTTGGTGCTGGGTCAGGAAGGAGAAAGAATTGGAAGGGAAGTTGGAAATTATCCTAACTGTATAGCTTATGAAATCTCTATAAAATCTCTACCAAGACTTTGCTTGACTTCCAGGATGTGAGGAATTCTCCTGAGAACCTCTGGGGACATGGCTTGGTGGTGACTGAGGGAGAGGATTTCCTTCAGAACACTCAGAGACATTGGTGAGATGATCCCTTGATCTCGAAGCCACATGTTCACCTGGGTCTGGGAGCATTGGGTAGAGGAAAGGGGGGAACTGCCTACAAGGTACCTGGGCTGTGGAAGGGTCCTGGACTGTGACCGTGCTGAGCCTTTGCCCTTGTTGGCAAGGCCTCTCAATGGTCTGGCCTTCCCAGCTTATGCCCCCTAGGAGTCATTCTGTATAGAGCCACACATGACACTATGTGAACATAGAACCACCAGAGACAAGGCTTTGTATTGCACCCTTTGCAAAACTCAAAGAAACCACCTTCAAGTCCCTTATACAATAAGCAGGCTATCAAATTCCTTTAGAATTTGGTGCATGAGAAAGATATTTCTGCCTTGGGCAATCTTTTAAGTTTCTTTCAATCAGATAAGAAGAACTAGGCTACTCACTGCTCCTTCCTTGCCTTGCTGCTAGGAGGCCTCTAGTGCATTCTTGGTGCTTAAAGGCACCAGCTTGCCTCAGACTGGGTCCTGACTGGGCTTAGACTGGGTATCACCATCTTTCCACTCACCATGGCTGGACTTTGGTTCATTTACTTTTATTTTCAATAGCTTCTTGTACCTTTATTTTAACTACCTCACTTCCTTTGGATAGAGGGGATAGTCAGGAATGTGGGCACCTCTGCACCCTCCTGGTTGGTGGAACTGGCAGAAACCTATGTCCCAACATGGGTGCTGTGAAAAAAAGTCTTATGCTAGTGGTCGTGGCCTTGACCCCTCCTTTCATAGTCTGGAGACAAGGGAAACCACCATGAATGCAAAGTCCAGAGCTATCTGAATCAAGATACTGGGAAGGATGGTTATGGGGTAGCAGATGGCTCAGCTCCCCTAAAGGGCAGACGAAACCATTTTCCTCTCCTTTTTGTAACTACAAGGGCCTGAGATTAAGTAATCAAAGTTCCCATGTTCAGAAAAAGGAGAGAAAATGTGCGTGTGTGAGAGGAGAGAGGAAGAGAGAATACCAATTTGGGTGTGTGAGGTGGTGGGGCCCGAGGACCAGCCCCTAGATGGCGCTCCTGTGAGTCCCAGCTGTCACTGGGGAGGTCTCTGAGTACTCTTTCTAGAAGCGGACCTTCCAGGATGAGTCTGAGGCTGGGGTTGGCCAGAATCTGATCTGATGCCAGGGGGCCGAGATATAGGGAGGTGCCTGGAGGCAGGCAGCATGGTCCTGCTAGCAGAACTGCAGGTCCCAGGGCCCTGAGCCTTCTTGTCCAGGGTCTGGCTTTGGCTGGTAGAGTGAGGCGTGGTACCTGTAAAAAGAACCAAAACAAGAATGAGGATGTGGGAGAATTTGCTACAGTTTCCTAGTATTGAACTGGAGCCCTCTGGAGCTGCCCTGCTCTGTATGTAGATTTCAGTCCTATTCAGTGATATGAGAAAGGTCAGATCACCCTCAGGCATCTGGGGACACTGTGTGAACAGATTTGCTGCAGAAATATGGTCTTGGAGAACTAGATTTTGAATGCTAGCCTTAAGCTTGATTCTCTGAGCCCAGGTTTTCTTGGGTATAAAATTGGGACAATAATAACAGCCTTGCAGGTGGCTGCCAGGGTCTAATATGACGATGGAAGGGGCTGTGTAAACTGCGATCAGATCCAATTTTTAGCTTTTTAACTTACTTCTTAACCCCTCCCCTTACTCCAAATTAGGGGCAATTACTGTCTTGTTCTTCAAACCCAGTTCCTGGGACATAGGAATTGACTAAATTTCCACTGTGGATGGATGTGGCCCATGACAGAAGTCCAGGCTCTGATGTATATCACTTCCAGGTTGTCCTCTAGACAATTCTCCTTGTACTAGTTTGATGCAGGCAGAGTCACAGGATGGAAGGAACCAGGATCATCACTTGGGAAGAAAGTGACCATCAAGTAGAAACACCCAATTTGGACTAATATTGCATGAAAAGTAAACTTTTATTGTGTTTGAGCCATTAGCTGTTTGAGGTTCTTGAAGTATTCACCTTCAAGAAGAGGAGCAAAGTGAGGGCAGCAATAGAGGCTATTGGAATTTTCCAGGTTAAATGTTGACCATCTTCCTAAGCTCTCCCCTGTACTTAGTCCCACTGATGTGTTTGGATAACACTTTCACTTAAAAAATCAAATACTGCAGTACTGATTAATCAGTATACAACTGAAAGAGCTTTAGATCTGTAATAAAAACAAATTTGGAGAAGGGCCGACTTTAAAACAGCAGCCAGTAAAGAAAGCAGAGAAAGGAGTGGGTAAGGTGGACAGGTACGTTGGGACTCTGGGGACGTGAACTGACCACTGTCAAACCAGTGTAAGTTTCTTGGTTTCTCACAGAAAACATTTTATACACCTATTTTTCCTTCCATACCCTAAGTCCATCAGCATCCAAAGATGTCCGTTCCATTTTTTGTTTTGTTGGTAATTACAACAAAATATTGCATTTACTCCATTTCTTGAAATGTGTGGAAAATTAGGTGATTTCAAATAGTTTCCTCAGCTCCACAATGAGCTGCCAGTCACTCTTATGCATTTCGTCTCTGAACCAGTCTTTGAGGCTGTCAATGGACTGCTGGCTTATATTACTGACAAGAATGTCTTTAGCTTCCAAACATCTTCCATACATTTTGGGAGACTCACCAGGGATGAGTTCTATTTTGACAGACTTTTGTCCTCTTTTTGCAACATCCACTTGTTTACTTATTACCTTAACAGCAGCTTGTTACTATTCCAATATCAACAAGATGTTTGCTAGGGATGCACACTGGTGGCCCTTGTTCCTCCTGACTTTCCACAGTCATTCCTTTCACTGGTGGATCTCGAGAGTTGAAAATAAACTGATGGAGGATTT
The DNA here is from genome assembly GCF_902729225.1 of Pteropus medius. Lineage (NCBI taxonomy): Eukaryota > Metazoa > Chordata > Mammalia > Chiroptera > Pteropodidae > Pteropus > Pteropus medius. The sequence goes on from NW_024342471.1 coordinate 4,091,760, forward strand.
TCATCTTGTAGAGAAATACTGCTATGTGTTTAAATTCTTGTTTCTGTTTCTTGTAGTCTTGCCTATATGTTGTAAAGGCATCAAATAAATGATAAATAATTTCTGCACTAAAAATTCTAACTCCTAAACTATCAGCCATTTCTTGTGCATCTTGTTCAATTCTTACACCAAAGGCCAAAATCCCAGCATACTGACACTTTAATTTTAAAGCAGGGACAATTCTTGGAAAATGAGATCACCTCAGAGATGGTCTCTTTCAATTTGACCTTTCCTCACTCTCAAGGTGGAGATGGTTTTTGATTAGTCCCCTTCAAAGCCCTGTGACACTTTCTTTGGAATGTATGTGGCCATTTCTCATCCTTTTAATTTAGATATTCCAGTGCTTTTCTTTTTAAAGCGAATACAAATATGTAGCAGCTGCTATGTGTAAATCTCCCTATTCCTTCTCCTAAAGAAATAATTCAAAACAACATAGAAAACAATACCTCCCCCAACCCCAGGTAGCTGTGATCCATGTCAGCCAGCACGTCGAGCATCTTAAAGAGGTTGGGGTGGGACACCAATAGTGCTCCTACATTGCATTTAGTAGCCAGGCATTAAGTGGTTATGACATGGGAACTGACAGACTCAGAAGAGAAAGTGAAGAAGCCAAAATCCTAAGAAGAACAATCACCACAGACAATGTCATGAGAGACTTGGAGGATAGAAATGAGTGAGACAACCTTGCAGGACAAGTGGTGGTATTTCCCCACTTTACAGAGACTCTTGTACCTCCTCCTCCCAGCTCATATTCATTGGTCCTTGTGCCAGGAATTCTGTAAAGCACTTTACACGCTATGATTTATCCTTATTTTAACTGGCCCAGCTTTATACAGCCAATAATCATCTGAATCTATTCTAATCTCAGATCTGCCTGATTTAACAACATAGGTTCTTACACCTTTCCATGTGGCCTTGTAGGAAGTAGTCGTCATGAAATAGAATTTACCTGCTTTGGTGAGTTGAAGCTGGGTGGCATTTTTGGAGCTGCCTTTACCTGTGTCCTCTGAATCTCTGGCTGTGGCTCTGCCTTTGACAGATTTGTGGCTCTTCTCAACTTCACGGAGCTGCAGGAAAATATTAGCAGTTGGTCCTGGCCAGGGAAATGGGTGTGAGGCTCAGGATGGTACGATCTAGAAGGCAAGGACTCTGTCTTCAGTTCTTGGGAACTACCTTAAATGGCCTGTTGTTAGTCCTCATGACTGACTGGCCAGGGCAGCAGCCTGAGACTCAGGTTTGCACAGTATTTGAAGGAGCATCTGGCCCAGGGAGGGAGAGGTGGGGACAGAAGCTTTCCATTCCTCTAGTTCAATGGTTTTCTTTATCTGGGCAGGAGCCTTGTAAGATAAGGAAGTGGGGGGAGAGGCATCGAGGAAGCAAGGAAGATGGCCTAAGTTGGGTCCCCCATCTATGGAGTGTAGGGTGCTGGAAGAGCAGACCCCAAATAGCCTCAGGATATAAATGCATGCTGTAGAATCTCATGTGGCTGCTTCCTATTACACATATTTTTGAATTTGCTTTAGAAGGCCATTTAGAGTATACAACTGGGTTCACAGAGAAAATTAGCAAAAAACAAAAACATGACATCTTTTACTTTTCAGAATAAAGCTTGTGATGGACTCACCGCTTGGATTTTCTTCCTCAGTTGGGCATTAGCTCGGGAAAGGCTTTTGGAAACTGAGTTCAGGTAGTAGATGGCCAGGCTGCAAGAAAGAAGCATGCCTCCTGTGGTACTGCAATCTTGGAAAATGATGAGCTGGATGCCCTTCTGGAGGAATCAAGGCATGCTTCCTGGAATCGGTGCCAAGGCTTTTGCCTCTGGGATGGGTGCAGTGAGATCCTACCATCCCAAGTTCCCCACTTAACGTGGAGAAGGTCCAGAACGTCCCTGCTCGCTAGTTCTCTTTGATTGAACGTGGAAATGACCTACGCATTTCTAGATCTCAGAGTGCTTGATAAAGGTTGGCTTAGGGAATCAATCATCCCTCTTCTGGGAAATCTAAAGAGGTGGAGGAGTGGCAGGGTTTCTTGTCTGCACAAGAAACTGTATTTCCTGGGTACCTGCCCTGTGCCAGGCTCTGTGCCATGTGCATTGCACCTCACACCTGACTGGTTTTGATGGAACTCCATGAAATAGAAATGATGACTCCCATCTTTACGGATCAGTATCCTGGAATTCAGAGAGGTTAAATAATTTGTCCAAAGTCACCTCATCTTTGGTATTCCTCAGAGTCCACATTTGAAGCTAAAGCTCTTTTCACAATCTTCAAGTGCTCAGAGAATCAAAGGTGCTAAGTACCTGCTCCAAGTTTGCATAGAAACACAACTGCAGATGCCCTGGAGGTTCCTTGCTCAGGGTGCACTGAAGGGAATGTCTGTCCTGGGCTGGTGACTTTCAGAGTCCAGCCCCTACTAGCTGACTGGGTGTCCTTTGAGGCTGTAGTTGCTCTTTTACAGGACCTACACTCTGGGCTACGACCTGGACTGTATCACTTGTGAACTGAGGGGTCACAAAAGCCAGGGTGCTACTTGGATTAGCTGTTCTGCTAGCCCACAGTCCTTGAGGCTGTTTCCAAATTTAGTATTTCCCCTCACTGCCTGCAAGGGTCAGGTTTGGTGTATGGGTTCCAGAATTTTCTCATGTGGTCACAGCGCAGTCCAGGTTGTCATATCATGCCAAGACTAGAAGTGGAGGATGTTTGAAATTGAGGATGTGAGGAAATACACCTACTTTGGAGAGAATAATTCAAGCACTAGCTAAAAAGAATAAAGAAACACATACCTATGATCCAGCAGTTCTACTTCTAGAAGTCTAAGAGAAACTCACATTTGCACAAGAGGACATATATAAGGAGCGCATTAACAATAGCAAAAAAGTGGAAACAACCTAATTAGGTCTGTGCAGAGAAACAAACTAATTTATTCATTCATACAATGAAACACAATAGAGGCATTAAAATCTGTACTCACATATCCACGTGGTAAGTCCCCCAAACACTTGAATAAAGAAAGCTATGTAGTGTGAACCAAAGTTTAAAACTCAGAAAATAATAGTACATACACATGTGATAGAAGTACCAAAATATGCATGGAAATGATTAAAACTAACCCCAATAGTGGTTACCTTTGGAGAGGGAAGAAGAGAGAAGGATTGGGTAGGGCTCGAAGTGTATCTATAACATTTTATTTCTCTTAAAAAGAGAGACAGATCTGAAGCAAATATTGCCAAATGTTAACACCTGTTTAATCTTGTGATCACATAATTTTCTGTAGGTCAGGAATATTTCATAATTTGAAGAAAGCATGTCCAAATAGGTATTTATAAAGGAAAAACCTAATTTTCACAATACATTTTTGATCACAGTAATTCAAATTTAGGACTTGCTTCCCGCCTTCTTTTCCTTCTTAGTTTCCTCCTTCCTTGAGCATTCATTGTTTGCCTACTATGAGGCTGTTGTCGGGAATACAGAAATCATCAGACCCACCCACTCTCCTCAGGGATTTCTCAGTCTTTGAGAGGGATAGTGGTGAATGGTGATGTTACACTGCACAGGGTGCTCTGTAGAGAAGCCCCGTGGGCCCAACCAAGGACAGACTGCATCGGCCCCTCAGCTTTCACAGAGACTCAGAGCCCAGAGATCTTTGATATTTCTTGTGAATGTTTAGGAGGGTGTTGCAGATGCTGTCAGTACTCACTCATATTCCTTGGCCCCTATCTTTCAGTGTGCTCCCTGAAAGACTTGCAACTGCCAATACCTTCACCTCTGTGCCAGAGGCTTCCCTTGCATCCCCCTCCACAGAGACTATTCCACCCAGGAACACAGCTGACCCAAATTGCTGGGTAATGAACCAATACTTCTCCCCTCCCACATCTCCCAGTAGCACTCAACTTTGGGCACAAATGCCCCAGATCCCTCATCTTTGAGCAGAGTAACTTGGAAGCACACTATTTTCCAGAGTTCTCCAGGACTAAAGTCTTCCAGTGGTAATAAAACACCTTCCTATTCCTTTTGTCTGTCTTCCCTACCACCCTCCCAATAAGCTACTTGCATTTGAATCTTTGTCTCAGGATCTGCTTCCGGGCAATCCATGCTAAGAGGGCATGACGGAGGGACCCGCTGATGAAGTCTCAACTGCAAGGGGGAGGTTCCCATGAGGCAGAGCCATGAGCCCTGGCTAACTTACAACATCAGCAGGATGGCTGGAATGATCAAGCCTGGATTGGCGAGGAAAGCAAAGATCTTGCCCAGGAAGGTTGGGAAATCGTTTTCAACTGTCTCTTGGATGATGTCGTACATTCTGTTTTTCCCACTGGAAAGAAGAGAGGATACGTTACAGGCCCCGCAGGTCCAAAGGTGTCACTCACCACTGCTTTCCTGAAAGAGCCGGAAAATGGACTGCAAGTAAAAAGTTCCCCAAGAGGGGCTGCCATTTTGGTAAGGGATCAGAGCTAGGACAGTGCTCTGGCTTGCCAGCTTCCTGTCCTTGGTACCTCACAACTTCTCAAACTGCATTGATGTCCTGTGTCTAACATCTTCCTCATCTTATACTCTCATGGCAGAAAATATGATCACAGTGCTTCCTCTAGGAAACCTGCATAGAAACAGTTCTCCAGAGGCTGATGTGATGGACAACCTCATGGTGCCTCTCAAAAATACTTACAATTAGTCTTCAGGTTATAATTCCAGGAAATTGGATTGCCAACCCCTGATCAACATTTTACATAAGAGAAAAATGAAATTTCTAACTGTGACATTTTGGAGAGCACTTTTAATTTGACAGTCCCATACTCAATGTTTTATATGAATTTATAACAATTTCCTGGTCAGTTCACAGCCCTAATTTTTATTTTCTTCGAATACCTAAGAACTACTATGTAGACTGACTTCCACAAATGCCTGCCCAGAGATCACTGGCCACTGCTGGCTTTTGGTTGGTAGTTTTGGTGCCAAGAAGTGGACTTTGGGGTTGAAATTCCCAGTTCAAATTTTTGCTTCTCCATTTATTAACTGTAGGACACCTTGGACAATTTATTTTCTTTCTGCCTGTATTCATACCTTTGATCTTCCAACTAGAGTGGTACTGTCCAATGTGGCCATTAAAAATAAAATTAAACCTAAGTAAAATAAAATATTTAGTCTCTTAGTCACACATTTCAAGTACTCAATAGTCACGTGGCTAGTAGCTACTCTGAAGAGCAGACATGGAATTTTTTCATCATATAGAAAATTCTATTGGACAATGATGCAGAGGTTTGATATCTTTGGTCAAGATACTGAAAAATTCTCAGCCTTAGTTTCCACATCTGTATAACATAATATTATAAGTATAATAATAGTACTTGCCTCAGGATATTGTTATGAATTTGTATAACACATTAAGTATGGGGCTGTCAAATTATAAGTGCCTCCCAAAATGTCACAACTAGAAGCTTCATTTTTCTCTAATGTATAGTTGTTGATCAGGGGTTGGCAAGTAATTATCCATGGACCAAATTGGCTTGCCACCTGCTTTTATATGGCATGAGAGCTAAGAATGGTTTTTATGTTTTTAAATGGTTGAAAATTTTTCAAAAGAAGGATAATATTTTTGTGGCACATAAAAATTGAAGTATAAAATTCAAACCTCAGTGTCTATAAGTAAAGTGTTATTGGAACACAGTCATGCCTATTTATTTATGCATTATCTATGGTTGTTTGTGTCCTATAATGGCAGACACAAACAGTTGTGTCAGATACGATCTGTGGCCATTGCAATGCTTAGCACTGTTGCATAGCATGCTACAAATTGCAATGATAACATGACAGCATTTCAAGTGCCATACATATCACCATATTATGACATTTAATTAATTGCCTTTATTACCAGTGCATACTCATCACGTAAAAACAAGGAGAGTAAGGTGAACTTCAAATGTTATGCTTTTAAGTCACAGCAGACTGGATTATTTTGTCATTGGATCATGATGTATTAGATGATATCTTAGTTTTCAGAGCCTGCTGTAACAAATTACCACATTGGTGTTTTAAAACAATACATGTCTATTCTCTTGCCATTCTGGAGGCCAAAAGTCAAATGGTTTCACTGGGCTGAAACCAACGTGTTGTCAGGGCTGTTCTCCCTTCAGAGTGAGGCTCTAGGGAAGAATGTGCCTTTTCTCAGCCTCTAGAGCTTCGTTCCTTGCATTCTTTGGTTTATGGCACCTTCCTTTCTCCATCTTCAAAGCCAGCAGAATAGAATCTTCAAATCTCTTTCTGCTTCCACAGACAGTCACATCATTTTCTGCTTTTATAAGAGCACTTATAAAAACACTTGTGATTTAGGCTCACCTGAATAATCTCCATAGATCAAGATCCTTAACCTAATCACACTGACAAACGCCCTTTTGCTATGTAAATTAATGCCCACAGGTTCCATAAATTAGAACCTAGATATCTTCAGGAGCCATATTCAGCTCACCACAATCTGCGAGCCAGATTGTCTCTGTTGAAACTACTCAGTTCTGCTGTTGTAGCAAGCAGCGGCCACAGATCACAGGTAAGCAAGAGGGCATGGCTGTGTTCCAATAAAATTTTATTTACAAAAATAGGTAGTGGTCTGGATTTGGTCCACAGGCTATAGATTACCAACCCTTCTAACTATACGCTCTGCATTGCTGGCCATCTGATTCATTTATGTTTCCTGTCTGGATCTGGTCCAAACCCTAAGTCCCTCCCTGTAAAAGTGAATTTCTGTGAGGTGAAGAGTCTAGTTTGAGCATTGACCATAAACCAGGTGTTCTCTTCTAGACAGTGAGTATAAAGCAATGAGAAAGGAAGCAAAAATCACACCCTCATGGAGCTTCTGTCCTGGCGGGGGAGACAGACAACAAAATAAGATAAATAAGCAAAAGAAATGGCATGTTAGATGTTGAAAAGGAGCAATGATAAGCAGAGACAATGATAAGAAGTGTATGTGTATGAGTGGACATTTTAGTTAGGGTCTCCAGACAAGGCCTCACTGAAAAGGTGACCTTTGAATAAAAACTTGAAGTAAGTGAGAAAACAGCTGTGAAAATATCTAAAGGATGAATGTTCCATCTGTTGGTAAGTTTTCATCAGAAGAGTGACAGGAAAGAAGTGGCGGCTATGTTTCCTTCTGAGCTACAATTATAGATCTCTTCCGCTGCTACCTGGGTGTAGGCTGTCAGGGCCTCTCAGGGTAGTAGATGAAGTAAGCATGGGGCAGATGGCCATGGCCAGGCATGGTACAGGCCCACCCACTAACCTCCTGCCTGGGGACGGGGACAGCCTGAGCAAAGGTGCACTGGCGTTTGTACCCAGAGCCCAGTCCTCCAAACCTGCTCAGGAAGAAGCCAAAAGAGGCTTTGACCACTTGTACCATGTGATTTTTCTCTTCAGCCTGGTGTCCCAGGTCTTCGACAGCTCAGCACGTCCTTCCACTGTAGATCTAGCCCCACTTTTCCTTCTGTCTGAGCCCCTGTTCAGCAAGATCACATTCTGCTGTGAGCATTCCTGCTAATATCTCCTCTGAGCTCCCATGGCACTCACTGTGGGGCACCAGCCACAGGGTTTTATCTAGGTAAGTCTCTTACAAATCGAGAAGTACTAGATCAAAGTATGTGGGTCCCTATTGGTAGGCAGGGCTGTTACTAGAGTGAGGTTAGTGAGGCCCTGGGGTGCAAAATTTAAGGAGGTAGTCACTCTTAGGGTCGTGCAAGTGCAGGGTCAGTGCCTCACCTGCCTCACTCTACACCTGGACGGGCGTTACCTGAAAACAGGTCTGTGGTCAGTAAGAATGGAAACACTGACGTGCACATCTTATCGCATGATTCCTCTGAGCCTTTAACAAAGGAGCATTTCTCAGAAGATGGCAGACAAAAGGGCAGCACGTTCCAAACTGTTTTAACCACAGACCCCTTTTCATGGAATAGAGAGAGGGGTTTGTTTCTACATTTGAAAAGAGAGCAGTAGATAGATGAATATTATTTCTCCATCTACCTCCTTACATAATTAGTTATCTCTTTACACAACGTCCCGTCTCCTAAACTAGTCTGACTTATACCCTGAACTCACAGTGCTGGCAAATGCTCCGTAGATCGTGGGGACCTATCAAGAGTCTCAGTAGCGACTTTACATTTGAATGACATTTGTCAGTGTATGTTCCCGTCATCTTCAGAATACCCGCCCTCCCATTATGTTACTCATCCTACGGTAAGGTATTCCAGTAGATTATCCATCCATAAGTTAAAAAGTTAGAACTGTGCTGGTAGCCATTAGCCACATGTGGTTATTTAAATTAAAATTAAAATGAAAAAAATTAGAAATTCAATTTCTTGGCCCTCATTTCAAGTGCTCACAGCCACAGGTGGCTGGTGGCTACCATATTAGATAGTGCAGACATAGAACATTTCCAACTTGCAAAAAACTGTTGAATAGCACTAAGGATTTGCCCAATGCTCTATGGCCTTTTGCAGGCTGATGTGACACCAGAATTGGAATTCTGAGCCAGTGTTCTCTGAGCAGACTGCCTCAGGAGGGGAGCTCCTCTTAGTAACCAAGACTGTGCACCTGAATGGTCCGCAGTCAAAGGAGGGTGGGAGGGACATGATGGTGTAGGCCACCGGCAGGAGGCTGAGGAAGAGCACCAGCAGCAGGAGGCCCATGTAGAAGTTGTTGGAACGGGAGGCTTTGAACACGCGTTCGTGGGGGACGTTGCTGCTCATCACTGCCCAGCACTGGAAGTACATGGAGGTCAGCAGGCGCAGCACGTTGATGCCCACCAGTCCCGGAGCATAGAAAGAGCCCATCCTGGAGGGGCAGAAACCGCACACCTGGTTGGCCTGGCAGCAAGAGAGGCCAGGGAAAGATGACAGAAGGAGGTGGGATGGATGGGTTAGGGGAATAAAGCCTTGCTGCTTTCTCTGCAGGTCCCAAGGGATGGGGTCTCCCATTTAACTAGGACATATATCAGCAAGCCATAGCCATGCAGGTACAGGGAGACACTCCAAGTATTCGTGGCTTGGGTTCTGGCCAGAAGTTAACTGCTGCCTCACCACCAGGCATCTAGCAAATTACATAGCCTCTCTGGTGCTCCATGGTCTCCCTAAAGGAACACTGCTGCTCAGAAAAGCATTTGAAAAGTCCTTAAATTAAGAGAATTTGATTTTGGCTTGCAGTGAGCCCTCGGAACCTTGACAATCTTGGCTGAAGTTCCGCAGCCTCCTCTAACTCCCTTCTCAGAGGAGGAAATTTCTTAGTTCATTTGTCTCCCTCCTCTCCCTCCATCTTTCTTTCTTTCCTTTCTTTTCCTCCTCTTTCCCTCATCTCTCCCTTTCTCCTCCTTCCTTCCCTCCCTACTTTTTCCTTTCTTCCTTCTTCCTTTTCTCCTCCTTCCTTTCTGCCCTCTTTCTTCTGTTATTCCTTCTCTCTCTCCTTCTCTCCCCTTCTCTCCTTCCCTCCCTATGTCCACGGTAGCTCAGGGGTGCTCCAGACGCTGTCCTGCTTCTCATTTAGTCCTGCCCTCAATTTTTCATGTGAAAGAAGGGAGCTCAAAGAGGCCAGCCTCTCCACAGAGACAAAGCCCGAGATTCTAGTATTTTAACTCCCTAGATGAGGTGATCCCTGAAATGGATAACTCACCAGATCATTCCTTGGTTGAAGATCAAACCAAGTACATTTCCACTAATATCAAACTCCGCATATGAAGGCTGGTGGGTGAGGGGG
>NW_024342471.1:4102048-4320089 GCF_902729225.1 Pteropus medius
GAGAGAGAGAGAGAGAGAGAGAGAAACGTGTTAGATGGCGTGTAGGCCAGACCCCAAACCAGCCAACTGGCCAAGCCAGGGCCACTCCATCCCAAAGAGCTTGTTCTAATGACTAGAGAGGAAACTTAGATTTAGGGTTCTGCTTTTTAAAACATGTTTTCAACTTTTAAAGAAGCAGAAACTTTGAAGTTCTTAAAGATGAAACTTTTTTCAATGCTTTTTTCAAGAAAAAAAACTGAGCGTTTTTACCTTTTAGGGCCTGCAGGCTGCCAATGTGCTCTTGGGAGGACCCTGGCCCCTAAGAGAACATTTTATCAATGCTCTACCTGGAAACATACCTTGAAATTATATCTAAGGTGTAACTCTAATAAATAATGAAATGCAAATAATTGAGAAGTCAAATGAAAAGAAAGTTTAAAAAACAAACAAATAAAAATAAATCACTCCTCCAATTATCCTTTCTCTTTCTCATCTTCTAGTCTGAGAGCATTCATGGAAAAGAAAGAGCTCAGCCAGATACACATTTTCAGCCTTACTCTCATTTACAGACTTTGGGAGATTTGTGCAGTATTTGAAAGAATACGAAGTTTGTGAGCACTGGGGAGAAGCATGCTTAAACCTACTTCCCTATTTGTCTTCTAGAAATGGAGATAAAGGGTTACAGGAATGAGAGAAGGAGGAATGAAAAGTTAGGGGAGAGAAAAAAGGTCAGGCAAGCATAGATCAAAGGCGGAAGCATGTGTAATCTAAACACATAAGGGTAAAGTCCTGAAAATTTAAAATTTAACATTTAAAAATATTTTTTAAAACTTTTTACTTACTGGGTTTTATGTCCTGCTTAGAAACATCTGCCTCACCCCAAGATTATGTTATATATGATACATGCTTTCTTTTAGAAATCTGTGATTTCATCTTTTGATGTTTAAAACTTTGATTCACTTACAATTTATTTATCTAGGTGAAATGAGTGAGAGATATAAATCCCTTTCCAATGATTAACCAGTTATCTTGACCCATTTGTTACATAATCCTTTATTTTCCCACTGGTTTAAAAGCCTCTCTTTTTCATTAACTAAATTTCCATGTAGACTATACTTATTTCTGGGCTTTCTAGTCTGTTCCACTGTTTGTCCATTCCCTAGTACCAGTTTTAGTTATTATGGCTTTTAGTATGTTTTAACATAAGGGTAAATCTAGTTCATTTCATTCTGCTGTCTTCAAAATTTTCCTGTCTATTTCCACATGCTTATTTTTTTAATGAACTTTAGTATTATTTGAGGATCTTGTTAAACTTATAATTTGAGGACAATGACATCTTAGCAAGGTCATGATGTAAAGATGCCATCTTCTTGGAGCACAAGGTTCTTACATCCTTGTTCTCAGATAAGATTATAAAGTCATCCTGGCTGCTGAGGAGTTGTGTAGGCCTGTGTAAAGCTGTGGCTGGTGACTGAAAGAAAAAAATATGACAGAGACCTGTGCTGGGGTCCTTACCCTGGACGAGGACGACCCAGGTAAACAAGATATGGAGTTAAGGGGGAGGCCCATCTCACACCATATCAGTGACTACTGGGTGGGCAAGTGAGGTGTTGTGGGAGAGACATGCATAGGACAGATGAGGTCAGAGGTACTGCCAGCTCTAGAAGGCCACGAGGGAGAGAAATGACACACATTTAGAATAAGCAGTTTCTTGGGTAGGCGGGTAAGAGGAGCCTCACAGGTGGAGGGAATGAGTCAAAAGAGATTTCTCAAAGAATAATCCAGAAGACAGGACCAATGGTTATTGTGTTCTTGGTGTGTTCCAGGACTTTCTGAAACATTGATGTCAATGTTTGATGCCACACTCCAAGATTTCATTAGTCTCAAAAATTAAGAACTATCATTTCTCCTTATCACTTTGAGTCTGTTCCTGTAGCTTGCACAGTGTGGACTTTGAAGCCTAACGTTTTCTGCCTTCCCCTAATGAGAGTTGATGCTGCTTTGGTATTTCTCTATCAGCCATCTGCTCAGGTCTGAAATGTGTGGTCCACCTTTCCTAAGGCCAAACACCTCCATTTCCCAGATAAGACGGTCACCTTGGTAATTGCATTGGGAAAAGGCAGATTGGACATTTAAAGGAAATGCAGATTAAATACTTCACTATTTCATAGAGCAGAGATGGCATTAAGCATTTAAAGAGATGCACAAGAATGCATCCAACGCCATCAGGGAGAATGGTTGAAACAACTTTCTGCAGAATGTCTGTGAAATGATGACCTACAAATCCAGCTTCCAGGTCCCAGCACCAGCAGTAGTTCATGAACCGGACAAAACAAGCCCTCAGGAAGTCCCCCAGCAGGATGGTGATGTATGTTACCAGCATGTCGGACACCGTCAGCCTCATGAATTCCTGAAAAGAGGAACACAGAGACGGGGTGGTTAGGGCTGGACCTTGCTCACTTCTCCCAACTGATTGCAGCCATGCCAAATTTCCCCACACATCTGAATTCTTCTCTGGGACCCTCTGATTTTTGGTGGCAGATAGGTGGTGGTGCAGAGCAAGAACCCCAGGCTTTGGAAAATGCTTAAAGTAGGCCTCAGCTTTACAAGTTACTAATTGTATTGCTTTGGAATAGTCTCTGAACTTCCTGAAGTTGATAATATTAACCTTGCAGGGTTAATGGGAAGCTTAGCGATTATGTATGTAAATTGCCTAGCATGCCGGCAATGCCCAGTGCTTGGTGGTTATTAGCACTATTGCACAGATATAGGATCTGAAAGCTCATCCCTTGCTTCTCCCATCTGCTCTGAAATGCCAGCTGCCCCAGCTGAGACTGAATCTGACCATCGCCACTGAGAACAACACCTGGCTTTCTTTATCGCCTGCTAATTGATTTTTTTTTCTTGTTATATAGAGAAAATAATGCAGGTTTTTCACAGAGGCACATAACAGAAGATGCTAAGTCAAAGGAACAGAGAACCTTCTCTGCTTGGTAGAGTATATACGACATTACTTCTTTTGAAAATTGAAAAGATCAACCAGACATCATTATAATTATAACCTGTGAGACATCTAATAGATGTGGAATTTCAAGAGGGCACAGGATCTGCTTTATTTATTTTTGTATCCTCCAAAATAAATAATAAACATTGGCTGGATGAACAGCAAATGATTTTTCAGGGTTGTTCCTTTATAAGAATTCAGGTTAATCTTCCTAAGTAATAGACCACCCAACATATATTAGGTCTCCGCTCTGCGCAAGATGATGCTCTGGGGCCTGGGGTGGAGGTGGTGGAGGACACAAGTGAGTAGGACATAACACCTCAAACCCATCAGCATGTCGGTAACAACAAGCTCAGAAATAAACAAGCTTTCATCAGTAATGGGAACAGTAATGGGCCTTCAGGGAAGAAGGCAAGAGAGGTGCCTCCCAAGGAAGGATGTGTAGCAAGAAATGAGAAGTTCTATAGCAACATATTCCCAAAGAATCACATAGGTAATGAACTCTCTTTTAACTTCTAAAGAGGGTGGGTTTGGTTGACTTGAAGATTCTTTCTCTGTTACACATTGTGATGGGTTGAGAAGTGCGGGAGCTGGGGAAGCTGAGTGGCTCTGTACATTAAAGATGAGGAAGAGTTGAAGATTATGGGGAATCTAAATTGAAGGAGGCAAGAAATGGTGAGTCTGAGCCCTCCATGAAGGAATGAGCTCGCCTGAAGGACCCCATGGGTGGCCGTTTTCAATGGAGTGAGTAATGTAATGCCCTCCTCCATTGTACTTCAACACACTCAGCTAAAAACACTGTTGTCTAATGCTTTATGTGAGTAAATTCTTCAGGAGACCCGTGAAAAAGTAATAAATACTGCATCTCACTGGAGTCGCTGATGAATAGAAACCCCATGCAAAGAGATGGAGTTGAGGAAGAGAAGGCAGCTGATTGCTGTGTTATCCGTGAGTACTTGAAGTTACTGCTTCTGAAGGCAAAGAACACTAGGCTTTGAAGTCCACACTGTGCGAAGTACAGGAACAATAGTGAAAGTGGGTATGGGGAAACGGTTATTAATTTTTGAGACTCTAATGAAAATCATTAATTCTCTTTACAGAAAAATGCACACATGCATATGTACGCAAAATCATGCATCCAATTTTTATGAGTATTTATTCATGATTTCCAGGTGGAGAACCTCAGGCTTTCAGTAAAATCTGCAGTAAAACTAAATAAATGCAAGTGGTTTTAGATTGATGAATGGAGCATGTAAGAGAAATATGTGGGACATTGAAAAAAATGGGAAAGTGAAAAGGTGGAACTTTCCTAAGAAATATTGGCTGGACATTTTAGTGGCTGAAAAATGGAAATATCAAGGAAAGAATAACAAGAACTGAGGATAAGGGTAATCTTTTTGGGACAGCACAGTTACTCACAATGCCCACGGCTGTCTCCCAGCAAGAACCACGGGGCACATCAGCAGGATGCAGGGGTGGCCGGGGGACACTCTCATTCCAACCCGAGGAGTTGTAATAGTTAAACAGAGTCCAGTGAGTGATGTTCTTTATTGTCTCTTCATTAGAAAGCTGGAATGGAAGACGGAGACGGGTCAGAAGGAGCCAGGGATGGTCCAACCATTTCTACAGAAACAACAATTAAAGCCAGCACATGCCATAGCCTTACTACCTAAACTCTGCCCTGCCCCTCAACGGAGTCTCCCCAAAAATCTAAACAGAAGAGGGGGGCAATTGGCTGAAGTCCTTGGGTCTTTTCCATGAAGTTATCTTCTCTAAATTATTATCCATCTGTCTGTCCATCCATCCATTCAGTTATTCATTCTTCTTTTGAGAATAATTTATTCAGGGTCTATTCTGGACATACAAGGCAGCGGTGACACAGGAGTGAATAAGAGGGGTGGAGTGTTCCTCAGAAAGTTCACAGTCTAGTAATTGACAGATGTACAGACAATTACAGAACAGAGTGATAAGAATTACGGGAAATTTTCTCTGGGGATTGAGGAAATCCACATCAGACAGTGGGGGCCACAGAAGACTTCCTGGAGGCAAAGAGATCTGAGCCCAAACCTCAGGGAGGATCAATTAACTAGTCAAACAGGAAGAAGGGTGGAGAGAGAAGCAAGAGAGAATTTTGCCCCATGGAGGAATGTGAGGCTCAGGAGAGGAATAGTCTACTGGGGTAGGAGAGGAACCAGAGATGAGGGCGGAGTGGTGGGCAAGAGCCAGATCCGATCAATTCCATGCTTAGAACCTTCTACAAGCATTCCTGTTAACCTTAGGAAAAAGTTCATGCAGCTCAGCAAGGAGGAGGGAGGGTGAGGAAGAGAAGCGTTATCATCTGGGCCTTCCCGCAGTTTCATTTTCCACCCTTTCCCTCCACTCTGTTGTGCAGTTCTCCGTTTGCACCAGCTATTCTCTCTGCTTTTCCAATCTCCATTCCAATCTCTGCAAAGACTCTTCTGTGGGTTCTGGAGTCCCTCCTGTGCACTGCCACGCTGGCCTGCATTTGCCCTCAATGAAGCATATGCTGCAGCATGATGTAACGAATGAGTCTGTCTCCTGGCGAGTGCAAACGCCCTTGGATCAGGACTGTGTTTGACTTGCTGCTGTACCCCCAGGGCCTGACATAGTGGGTGCTCCACCACCATCTTGTAAGCAGTGATGAAAGTTTATGACATATCATCTCGATGGACACTTACTTGGCTACTCGGCTGATAAACACTTATGGCAACTATGAAATAATATGGGAAAGGCTGTAAATAAAATATTAATGGTGCCAAGTGACAGGTATATAATGTGAAAAAAGACAACCTAAGAAAAAGACAGCAAAGAACAACAGAGAAATGTTAAAAATGGCTGTTTTTGTGTCATATCTTGGAGAGATTTTTCTTCGTTTTACTTTTCTGAACTTTCCAAAATCTATTTAATTAATACGAATTGTGCATAAGGAGATTATTATATTTAGAATATGATGGGCATCAGGGACTGGCAGATGTTTGTGGTCAGTCTTTACCTTGAGGTGGACGTCATCCATCAGAGCCAAGAGAAATGTGTAGAGGTTCCCCAGAAAAAGTGCAAAGATGCGTCCCAACTGCCACTTCAGTCCAATGCGTGGGTGGTAATTCTCCAGGGCAGCGATGGTTTCAAACAGAGGAGGACAAAACATCCCAAGCAGAGACATCACAATTTCTACCTGAGAGATCAGGAAAGCCTGGGTTACTTGTGCCATCAATATCACCTGGTTGGTCATCATCTCTGAACCCCCAGGGCCATATAACTCCATTTCCTTTTTGCCCCCTCCTCTGTGTCTCCACAACTTGCTGCGTGACCCTGGCAAAAGCATCAACATGACCTGAGCAGTCAGCATATGTCCCATACATCATAATTACTCTGCGACTGGTTGCTATCATGATTGTTGCTATTAGTATGGATAAAACTAGCAAGCTTTCTTTGAGAAGTAAATGAGTTAGCCTATGGGACAATACTTCGTGTTCTGTAAAATTGTGAGCTAGGTAAGAGTCACTGTGGCAGCCATCATCTCAGGAGAATGGGAGAGAGGAAGCTCAGATCACAGAAGAGAACTAACAATAGAGGGAGGCAGTTGAGAACGGCTTTCGGAGTCAGCTCTCTGGATTTGAGTCCCAGCTCTGTCACTTGCTGGCTTTGAAATGTAGGAAAAGTGACCTAACTTCTTGTTTCTTCATGTGTAAAATGGTGATGGCAGTCCTCGTTGTGAGAGTCAGAAGAGATAATAAATGCACATCTACTAGTCTAGAGCCTGGTAAATGGTAAACCTTCAATTTTACATCCAATTTTGGGAAAATCCTGACTCTGTAATTGAACCTGACTATAATAGAACATTCTCTTTACAACGAAAATTGCTCATCCAGTGGATGGTAAATCTTTGAGCTGCTGACCAAATTGTGGGTTGGTCACTATTTCTGGGCTGGTCCTGACTCTTCTACTTTGTCTCACACTGACTTAGCTTGGCTTTGCATCACCTTCATACCTACTTACCTGCTCATGCAGTTCTTTCCATATGGAGAACCCTCCCTATAGCACATCCACTGCTGCCCTTCTTTACATATTTGTCTAATAATGCTCAGCCTAATTCCTGCCTTTGCTACAAATCCCCATATCTCCAGTTCACATGGACATTTCCCCTTGCAACGCATCTGTAACCCAAAACATCTTATTTGGTCATGTTATTTCTGCCTACTGCTGTTTGTGCTTTGGTTTATTCTTGTCAAGCCTGCTTCCTAAGGAAACTGCAGTCTATTATTACCTTTAAACTGTAGCTTTAATTCATTTATATTTATTGTAATCACTGACACATTTAGATTTAAATCTTATCTGATTTTCTGCTTCGTATTTGCCTATCAGTTTCTTTTTCTATCCTTTCTTGCTTTTATTTAATTTATTTAGCTTATGATTCTGTGGGTCAGTGTTTGTTTCTGGGTTTAGTTAGGTGGTTCGTCTGCTGGTCCCACCTGGATTCATTCATGAATCTATGGTCAACTGATGGTTGATGGCTTCATTTACATTTCTGGTGGTTGATTGGCTATCACCTGGGGGTGATGAGATAAGTGGGCCGTGTCTCTCATTCGGCAGGCTATCCTGGAATTGGCCACATGATGAAGGTCTCAGGGTTCCCAAAAGAGCAAATCGCAATACACAAGCACTTTTCAAGTCTGCTTGCATCATGGTTGCTACTGTCCTACTGGCTAAAAGCAAGTCAGATGACCAAGCCAAGCTAAATTCAAGGAATGGGGAAACAGATCCCACCTCTTCATGGGAGCAGCTAAAATATTACATTGCAAAGAAATTTGTATACAAGGATAGGATGAATCTGTAGCCATTTTTGCCAACTACCACAGATGCCAAATTCCCAAAAGAGATTTATGGATCAATATAATCACAATAAAATCTTAATGTGTTTTATCGTGGATCTTGATGAAAACCTCATTCTGCCAGATATCAATACATACTATAAAGCCATAGTTAATGAGTGTGTAGGAATAGACAAATAGACCAACAGAATAGAAAAGGGAGCCCAGAATCATAACCATGCATAAATAGACACTTGATTTATGATATATGGCACTGTAGAACTATGAAGAAAGGAATACCTTGTTGATAACTGGGATTAAAGACAATTGGCTATCCAGTTGACTGACATGCTAATTAAATCCACCTTTATCTAGCCACAAAGGCCTAATAATAGGTGGCTCTTCCTTCAACTGCTTGACTTGAAAGGGATGGAATTTTACTTTTTAAAACAAGTCCTATAACCCAGACTTTCAATAATTCAGATGAATGGCATAGGAACCAGTATAATTTCAGTTATACTGAATCTCGCTTCCAATATTCACTTCCATAAAGATGTCCTTCTTACCTCATTCCTTTCATACCAGCTGACGTTCTGCATTTTGGAGAATTCCTGGGATCGCTTCACTACAAAGTAAATGAGGTACCCACTTCCACACAAACAACAGATGATGAGGAAGTTGGCCAGGACACGGAGAAATCTGGTCAGGTGGATATTTTCTTCTTTGTTACTCTCCTGTTCATCTACTATGGATTCCTTAGTGTATAAAAATGAGATGTGAATTTCACCATAAAAATAAATAAATAAATAAATAAATAAATTTAAAAAAATGAGACGTGAATAACGTCAGGCCAGGAACCAACAGGAACCATCGCTGTTTGGGTTCTCAGATGACTACTTTGCATATACTTCATAAACGAAATATTACAGAAGGGTGGTGTAAAGCACTTTTGCCCTATGGAGAATTTATTCTTTCTTTTAAGAAAACATATTTTGTTGTTACTGTTACTGTTTGGAACATGTAATGACAAAAGCTTAGATTTATCAGATACTTACTATGTGCCAGATGTGGTGCTAAACACTTCTCATATAGCATCCCTCTTAATCCCAATAACAAACCAATAGACCAGTTATTATTATTACCCATATAGCAGATACTAAAGACTAGAGAAATTTCAGTAATTGATTAGGATTATTTTAAATCTATAGATTAACTCTACAGCCATGCCACCCTGAACAAGCTCGATCCTGTCTGATCTTGGAAGCTAAGCAGGGTCGGGCCTGGTTAGTACTTGGATGAGAGACCATCTAGGAAGACCAGGTGCTGAAGACGTAAAAAATAAAAAAATAAAGGATTCTAAGATAACAAGGTCCTTGCAATCTGTGAGGTCAATCAAAGGTTGGCTCACCTTAAAAATAAAAATAAAAAAATTAAAATAAATAAGTAAATCTATAGATCAAATATATTAATATTAATTCAGGGCTGGCATTTTCTATAAAAAAGTTCTGGCCAAAGTCTTTCTATAAAAAGCCTATAGTACATCTTTTGGGGTTTGTAGGCCATGTGGTCTCTCTCACAACTACTCAACTATGCCACTGTAGCACAAAAGTAACCATAGAGAATATATAAATAAACAGGCATGGCTTTGTTTCAATAAAACTTATTTACAAAAGAAAGCAGCAGACTAGATTTGGACCCTGGGCCATAGTTTGGTGACTCCTGTTGTAATCCATTTGCGTGGTATATCTCTCCATTTATTTAGAGTTTCTTAACTTCCTTCAGCAATGTTTTGTACTTTTAGTGTAGCAATCTTGCACATTTTTTTTGGTTAAATCTATTCCTAGGAATTTTTTTGTAATTTATATAATTGCATTGTAAATGGAATTAAAAATTATTTTTCAATTGTTTGCTGTGAGTGTATAAAAATACAATAGATATTTTATTATTAATAAAACATCTCCTGCATCAGTAACTCTATGAAGACACAATTAGTATGTGGCAGACTGGGATGGAAAGCGAGGTCTCTTGGAAACTAAAGTACTTGGAAGGAGACTTTGCTAATCAATTAACAGTTACTGTTTTCAGATTCAGGTTTAACTAACTCGTCAAGCAGTTAATATATATTAATGGACACAGTTCCCATAACATGTGCCCTTTTATATATATGTATTATCTTGATTATTTTTATAGACTCAGAGGCAAATCCTTCTTCTTCCTAGATATTCAAAGTGCTTCACAGATATTGACCTTCTTTGTCTTTCTCTGGTAGACTTAGAGGAAGAGTCAAAGCCCTCATCGACCCCTACTCTGCCCTTGGATGCTCCATCAGAGGCTCCCCTTTGCTATGAGAAGGAAAGGAGTCAGCTCCCTGCTCCACCCACTGCCAAGCTGACAACATTCTGGGGCTCACGAAACCCATGTGAGTTGCTGAGCCAAATCCTGTCCCTGCTGGATGTACCTGCCATCTGTAGGCATTGGTCAGTGGGCAGCAGCTCACTTCTCCTCTGAGGAAGGGCCAGGTGAGAGGAGAAGAAAAAGACATAGCCAAGCATAGTTATGTTATAAATTTTTCCTCTGCCAGGTCTTATGGGAAAGTGACTGATCAGACAGGAGAAATATTGAACTATCAAGAACTCTGAATGGTGTTTATAGTAACAGAGGAAAAAATAGGATGTTCAGTGCTTCAGCGTCACAGCTTCTGCCTTCATTAATTTGCTGACTCTCTGGTTTGTTTTAATATTGTACAATAGAGATATGTGGGTTACCTCATATCTCTTTTTCGAACAAATTAATGAGATAATTAAGTGTGGAGTTACATACTCAATTAATTCCTTTATTCCCACACCCCCACACTAGGGTTCTCAACTCTTTCTGGGTGTTGTAATTACTTGAGAAGTTTTTTTAAAAATCCGATGCCAGGACCCATTCCACAGCAATTACACTGAAATCTCTAGGGACGGGACCAAGAAGATTTTTAAAGCTCCTTGGGTGATTCAAACATGTGTAAAAGGTTGCGAACTGCTGCCTCAAATGGGTCCTTTCATGTCTTCCAGTGGAAAACGGTTCCACAAGGAAATACTCATGTCTCAGCATCATTGATTTTCTGCCATATTAAGAAACAGATGGTGGGTACCAGCTGTGAGCATTTTTTCTTGAAGGCTTGAAAACTGGGCTCCTGCTTCTGGTAAAGCTCTTGCCACAGATTACTCAGTGATCTTATTTCTTATATGCCAGCTGCGAGAATTCTCCCAATGATCAGAGGAACCCAAATTCCCCCAGGAAGTGGGAACTTCCCTGAATGGCTACCTTGAAGCTGGTGGTGATGGAGGCGTATTTGTTGTCGGCTGTCTCTGAATTCCCTATCAGGTAGTCCCAGCTGGTGAACATCTTGAAGCTGAATGTGAAGTTATCATTCTCCCCTTCACTCGTGCTGCCCTGGGTGTTGCTGGCCATCCTGCAGGGTGCACAGCACTGTTGTTATGTCTGCCCTGTGTCTGCTGCATCAGCCCAAGGGAACCTTGGCCTGAGCCAATTTTGGGCACAGGTAGCAGGCATCCAGAGAGGGAAATGAACCATGCAGGGACATGGGGCCAGACAGATTTGATTCAGGGCACCTTCCCCCCAAATCAGAGTCCTCTGTGAGCACACACAGTGTCAGCTGGGTAGTAAGAAGCCTGTGGGACACAGGACATTTAACCGTGTTTTCTGCCCCGAAGTCTGATTTCCTATAGCTTGATTTGCCTACAAATGTTTTAGAACTCTTTACTCTCACAGAGGAACATCCCTTTCTAACTTATTTATTTCTTTGGATAGAAGAATGTATTTTTTTCTGATATAAAATCCAATAAGCCTCGAGACAGTTATTACTGCACCCAGGTAACACACATATCCTTTTCTTAAGCAAACTTGGATGAAGGTACCTTGGACCTACCTTGTTACTCACCCCTTTTATCCTACCTATCTCATCCTCTCTTTGTGCTCCCTGGAGTTCGGCCCTGTGGGAATCAGAATTACAAGTAGGGGCTCTTATCAGATACAATGGCAGGGCTAGGGGAGTTGCCCTCCTCTCTAACTGTATCTTATCTATTGGCTTTTAGGATTTACTGTTCTAGGGGCTTGGTTGGCTGAGTTAGCTCTTTGGTTCATCAGAGAAACATTCCATATCTCTATACTTATCTAGGGTAATAGTAAGGGGAAACCATATGAGGGCTAAGAATAAAACCAAGCCTGTCTGTCTCTCACTCTCTCTTTTTTTTCCCCTTTTGCTTAATAGAATCGACAGCCACGTATCACTTCATTCATGGTCACTGTTGCATGCCAGGCAGGTTGTCGTGAACAGCATCATTTTCCTCTGAGACGATGTGATAGAAAGCCAAACGGCCACACATGGTGCTTTCAGGGCTTCTCACCAGGCTTCGAGAGTTCTCTACTCCTCTCCTACAGACACAGCTATCCCTGCTCTTCTGAGAGAAGTGACCCCTTGTGGCCCTGCTGCAGGGTGGTGGGCCCTGGTGGTCAGGTGTGTGCAGAAGACTGTGCCACCCCATCTTGCACCAGCCTTTGTTGGTTGGGGTCCCCTGACTTAGAATAAGGTAATTCATAAGCTGGGCCAAATTTTTCTTTAGATAATATGAATTAAAACTACAGACATGATTAAGGCACAACTAAAAACCAAGTCCATTTTTGACCACAGAGACAGGTAGAGTTGGGATCAGGTAGAGAGGACACTGTGGTTAACCACAGCCATATACGTTCATTTAGGCTTATTGTTTATATCTTTATAAGTACTGGGCTGGATTCTCACATGCAAGATAGAGTTATAGAGCAACAGAAGAGTTTTTCTGAGAAAGCGGAGCTCTGGGGAAAGCAAAAACAGATCTTGCAAACTTCTCCGGCCTTACCTTATCTTACCAGGTACCATGTTCCCCCTCAAGCCAAACTTTTGACAGTTTCTGGAACTCAGTAGGATATTTGCTGCCTCAGGGCCTTTGCATATGTTTTTCTTTTGGCTAAAATGCCGTGCCCCAGAATTTTAGCATGGCTGGCAGTTCTTAGCCTCATCTGAAGGAGTTTCTATCCCATTTCGCAGAATTTCCCACATTACCCCGTTTGTCTTTTATACCACATATGACAATCTGTATTTGCTCCGTTTATTTGCTTTTATTTTACTCTCTAAAACCCCCACAAGTAGGTAAGCAGGCACATAATGGCTATGGGAATGGGCTGTTTGTGTGAAGAAAATTAAAAGCCTGTAAATAAGATGGTCATACTTACGATCTAATGACAATCATCAGGCTATAGCCGAACACGCTGACCCCCACCATAAAGTAAGCCATGGGCAATCTGTACCTCAGCCACCCGATGGTCCTCTGGTCATTGTAGTAGCCGTAGAAGAGAGCAGAATATTTAATATAGCCCTGTGGGACAGCAAATCCAAATGCTCTGGGTTTGTGAGCTCAGCGCAGTCATCAGACACTTCCATTCTACCAGGCATTTCTTTCTCATGGGTTTAGCGGGAGTCTGAGGGGAGGAAGGAAGAGTTCTGGACGTTCTTGTTCTTTCCTTCACTTCCCCCAGTTGCTCCCGAGTCTATCCATGTCCCACGTCTCTCCCTCTTTCTTTTCTTCTCTTTTTTTCTCCATTTTACAGAGTGCATAGAGATATAAGACAGAGAATGTTGTTAACATTCAGGATAGAATTAGGGATAAGGGGTGTGTGTGTGCAAACTTCTCCAGCCTTACCTTACCAGGTACCATGCTCCCTCTCAAGCCACACTGGCCTTTTGACAGTTTCTGGAACTCACTAGGATATTTACTGCCTCAGGGCCTTTGCACAGAAGTTTCCAAATTCTTACCCCGTCCCCAATCCCCATTCCTAGGGTCTCAAATTTAACATTCAAGAAGTAAATAGGAGTCTGGGAACTTTCTCAGAACTTATACTTTCTTAAAAGTATAAGTCTGGGAACTTTCTAAGAACTTATACTTTTAAGTGTAATTAGGTATAATATTAACTTAGAATTTTAGCACTTCTTTAATGTCTTTGCTGAATATAAAACGGGATTACCATTGAAAAAATTTGGTTGTTCTGGGTAACTAGAATGTTTCAACAGGGGTCTTTGGGTGAAATAAGGAACAAAGGGAATTTTTAGCAGTAGTATATCATCGTTAGCAGTAGTATGTTGTAGTAGTATTATCTCATCCTTAGTGTATAGTCATTATTTGGAAAAATACTCTAGGTCACTTTCACACATTTCCGAGGGGTCTTGAATTCTGACTCTGACAGTGAAGGATGGCAACAGCAGTGACGTGTTGTTTGAATCATCACAGCCAGGCCTCCCAGCCTTGGGGACTCCTTAGAGCTTGCAGACCAAGCCACCGAGAGACGTGGGGGTGTGAGGATTCCAAAAGGAGGGAGGGGCGTTCCAGGCACAGGACCCTGAGCAAAAGCAGGAAGATACTGAAAATGTGTGATGCATTCAGGGACTTTCCCCTAAACTTGATAATATTGCGGCATAAAGCATGAGGTCTTAGACAGAAAAGGGAATGGAGAGGTCGAGAGCAGCCAGGCCATGAACAGTTCTTTTGTAAACCCAATTCGGAATACTGGATTTTATTCCATTTAGGAATAAGTGAATATCAGAGGTAAAGTATGACAAGGTCAGGTTTGCATTTTAGAAAGATCGCTCTAGCAGCAAAGGGAATGGAGACTGTAAGAGCCAAGCCAAGGCAGGAAGCAGAGGTAGAAGATTCTGACAGTGGTCCTGGGATAGTGTGGGATATCATCTAAAGGAGAGGTAAGCGAAATGCGGAAAAGGAAACCAATTCAAGAAATATTTAGTAGGCAGGCTCAGACTTAGTAATTGACAGGATGTGGTGAGAGGGTGGGGAAGAGGCAGTATAGGAAGACTTCTAGGTTTCATACTTGAATAAATGGATGAAGGGTGGTTCCAATACAGAAGATGGGGAAAAGATGTGGGTTTGGTTGGATAGATGTTGGGATTTGAGGAGTAGTAGGGCATTTATTTGAAAGTACTATGTGACACCTTAGGGGAAGGCTCGAGAAGCAATAGCTTGCAAGAGCCAAGAGGGCTTAATGTAGGTATGGGGAGAGAAAATCATATTTTAAGATCAGCTCACATTGATCTTGCATAATGAAGAGAGCAGTGTCCCCATAGGGACTCATATACATCAGAATGTGTGCCTAGAGAGAGGAACCTATAAAGGAGACCAAAGATGACATAGTTGGCTGGCTCATTTTGCATAGTGCTGGGATCCTATTTGATTAAAACACTGTTTTTTCAGTAATCAAATGCAACATGTCACACGTATCCATGCAGACTTTAGAGCTCATAATCACAAAATGGAAGTGCATTGGCATGTTGACAATGGTACCTCAAAATCCCAAAGGACAGAAAAATCCATAGCTTTTTCTTCCTCAGCCCGAGGCACTGTCTTTCTGGGTATACTTCCATAGGGCATGCCCATCAGTACCTTTTGTAGGGACAGAATAACACAATTATATGTGGAGAAAATACAAATGCATGGATATTCATACACTGGGCTAGAGATTTTTCTTCTCATAATAGGACATACCCATTTTCTTCTTTAAGTGACATTAATCACATACCTGATTTTAAAAGTAACACACACTTTGTGTAGAAAATGTGAAAAAGTACAGAAGAGCATTTACAAACTTACCTATCACCTTCCTATCCCAAAGATAGTGACTGTTAGATAGTCATATAATCCCTTTCAGCTGTTTCTAAGTCTTATATATATTTTAGTCTGGTTATTTAGCTTATGACCAGTTCCCTATGTCATATGGTATGTCTCAAAATAAAATGACTTCAGAATATCTAATAACATGTATGTAACATAAACTTATTAATAAATCCCTATTGTTGGACATCAAAGTAATTCTAGTTCTTCACGTGTACATAATTCTGTTATTAATACCCTTTTATGTGTGCCTTATTTGCATCCTTAATTATAAAAAAATCAGAATTGTATTACACTGACATATTGATTTAGGAAGGATTGACATTTTTATGATGTTAAATTTTCCCTTCTAAGAATGTGTCCTCCTGTTTATTCAATTGTATTTTTGTCCTGAAATGCTTTATAATAATCCTCATAGACATTTCCTAATTTGTTAAATTTATTACTAGTTATTTCATAGATTTATTACTATTGTGAGTGTGAAATTTGTAAATTTTATTTCAAACTGGATATTGAGAGTATAGAAAATGTTGCTGATATTTGTTTATTTAAAATGACTCCAGCAGTTTCAATATACTTTTCATTAATTCAAGTAACTTTTTGGGTATACAATATCACCTGCAAACTAAAGTAATTTTGTATTTTTTGTACAAAATGTATAAGTTTAATTTTCTTGACTTACTGCATTAGGTACAAATTTTAAAATAATGTTGAAAGTAGTGGGGGTGGGGCATACCATGTTGCTCTTGATTTTCAGAAACACAGGCTTTAGTATTTTACCATTTAATGTAACATTGCTTTTGTTTCTTATTAGTTTCATCATTTTTAGGTAATTCTATATTTCTTTTGGTTGGTTTTAAATTTATATTCTTATTAGGAAATATGTTGTATGTAAAATAATATACATGTGTGTATATATATACATACATATACATAGATGTGTGTGTGTATATATATATATATATATATATATATATATATATATATTTTATCATAATGAAAAGAAAATTAACTATGGTGTGTCCACTACCTAGTTTAAGAAAGAGAACATCATCAGGCTTTTATAACACCCTGGGTATGATCTTCCTGATCCACAGAAACTGTGAGATAATAAATAGTTATTTTCAGCAGAAAATTTGGGGAGTATTTTTGTTACACAGCAATAGATAACTAATACAAACAAATAACAGAAAAGAAATAATAATAGTAAAAATCAAGGCTATAGAAAATGAAGATACATAAGATAAAGACCTGAATGTGAATATTTACAGTAACTTTATTCATAATAGCCCCAAACTGAGAACAACCCAAATGTCCATGAACTGTTGACCGGACAGCAAATTATGGTATATCCATACAATGGGATATTACTTAGCAATAAAGGAACAAAATATCGATACATGCAACAACATTGATGAATCTCAAAGACATTGTGCTAAGTGAAAGAGACCAGACACAAAAAAATTACATACTACATGATTCTATTTATATGCTATTCTGGAAAAGGCAAAACTGGAGATAAGGAGAGGAGAATGCGTGTAAAGGGGGCACAAGGAAACTTTTGGGGTGATGGAAATATTCTATATCTCAATTGTGGTGATGGTTACCTGACTGTATATATTTGTCATAACTCACTGAACTGTATACCTTATTTTTAGAAGAAGTATCAATATGAGGCTTACTGACTAAATGATGTTTATATGATCTTGAAAGCAGTGTTTATAAGATATTTTTAAGAATTAATTAATTAATTAATTAATTAATGTACATCACCAATTATCAACCCTGGCTGCATATTAGAATCACCTATGGAGTTGTATGAGTCATCTATTGTTGTATAACAAATTACCCTAATACTTAGCAGCTTAAAACAACCACATTTATATCTGGAAGTTTCTGTGGGGCAGGAATCTGGGTGCCGCTTTGCTGGATTTGCTGCTGAGGGTCTCTCACAGACTACAGTCCAGATGTCTGCCAGGGCTGTGGTTTCATCTGAAGATTTGGGAAGGATCTGATTCTAAATGCACTCACATATTTGCTGGCTAGATTTAGTTCCTTATGGTTGTTGGACTGAGGGCCTCAGTTCCTTGCTGGCTGCACAAAGGCCACACTTAGTTCTTTGCCAGGTAGGCCTCTCTAGTCTGGCAGGTTGCTTCATCAAAGTATGCAAGCCAAGAAGGGAATTGAAAGAGAATGCCACAAAGATGGAAGTCGCGGTCTTTTATAACATAATCATGTAAGCGACAGCCTTTGGTTATAGTCTGTTGAAAGCATGTCACTAGGTCTAGGCTATATTCAAGGGGAGGAAGCTTATACAAAGGCTTGATACTGGGGGCAATCTTAGATATCTGCCTACAACAGAAGCTTTTAAAATATGGATGTCACTATCATAGTCTCAGAGACTTAGATTCAATTGATTAGGCTAGGTCTAGGACCTGGTATTTTTAAAAAAACTCTCCACATAATTTTCACATGTAGTCAGTGTTGAGATGAGAAGTACATGAACTTGTTGTCCAGTAGGGCCTTGACAGCCAGCTCCTGCAGCATAACTAAAGATTCCCCAGGGATCATGTAGGTATCCTAGGCTCTGTAGGCAGTTGTCATGAAAGCTGAACAAGATTCACTCTAGCATTCAGAGCTGTTTAATTCCATTAAAATGGTATTAATGATTTGTGGCAAAGAAAGATGAGAATGAGTAGAATTCTGTTAAAGTTGCCTAACATTTGAGCACTTCTAATATTCTTATTCCCAGGTCCTCTGATTCACCTGATTAGCTTTAAGACATTCATGAGTGGGGATATCTGATCATTAGGCTTATGCCAAAAACCCTTGGTCCCTGAAGTTATTTGTGTCTTTGGCCAACAGGGCAATTTGCAATGAGTTTGGATGTGTGTGATTCTCATGTGGCCAACTTCCCATTATCCTAACTAGGAAGCCATCTTGGGACACCTGACATCCTGAACTGCTGTTATCCAACCTGTCATCAAGTTTTGTCTGTTCTACTTCTCTCTGATTTTCTTTTAATCCATTCCCATTGGTAATACCCTGTCTGGGACTGAGCTATTGTATCAGGCTCTTAACTGGTCTTTGCCTCTTTCCCATTCTCCTAGTTGTACCCACTCCCTGCCCAGGGCTCCTCATTCCAGCCAACCCCACTCCTCTCTCCTCCCCCCAACCCTACTCCCGTTGACTTTCCCAATCACCATCCAATCCAGTCAAGGTGCTCTTGCCTGGACAGTTCTGGTCTTGGCTGCTTCATTGGAATATATCAACCTCTGTTTTCATTGTTTCAAACAAATGTCCCCCTTGATATGAAATATTTATAAATTGTACCAACTTATAAAAATTACATAAAATTTAATGTTTTCTTTAAGAGAAAAACTCAGTGTCCTTAAAATTATCTGACTTTCCTCAAAGACTGCCTTTCTGGACCACCATATAGCAAAATTCCAGTAATGTCTCATTGGCCTACAGCATTTTAATATTCTCTCTCCTCATGGAAATAAATCCATTTGGGATCAAAAACTCTCAGGAAGAAAGCAAAAGCTCTGTGAAGGTAAATTTTCCCAGTGGCTGCTGGGGAAACTGATACTTCCTTGGCTATGGAGGGAAGAAGTGAAACTTCTAGTTCATGTCTTCCCCTTGGAGAGAACTAGGCTTGCGGCAAAACACTTGTACACACTTGTTGGAAGACTTAAAATCCTTATATCTACGTCAGAGAGTAACCACAGCTTAAAGGTATACATGGGACTAAGTGAACTCATAACCCTAGTTTTCCAGGTGTATATATAAAGGCTAGTTAATGACATATTTGTAAGTATACTTTTAAAGTAATGTAGAATTCAATGATTTTCTAAATAATGTAACTCTTCTTTGCCACCGAGTACTATTATAATATACCATCAATCTCTTCCAACTAATCTGATTTAATCCACATTACATGGAAGTCTTTTAATTCCCTGAAAAACAGACATGCAGAAAAGTTTCCCAAGGATGTGACTATAGATAGAATTGACTCCAATATGCTCATGGAACCATTTATAATAAAATAAGAATCA
Organism: Pteropus medius; assembly: GCF_902729225.1. Lineage (NCBI taxonomy): Eukaryota > Metazoa > Chordata > Mammalia > Chiroptera > Pteropodidae > Pteropus > Pteropus medius. Next base: position 4,121,637 of record NW_024342471.1, read on the forward strand.
GTAAACTGTCATAGAACCAATTAATAAACCTAAAAGGAAGAAAATACTAAATGCAGACATATTGTCACCATGAAAGCTTTTGAAGTTAATCCATTCGTGTACCCAGCACCAGCACTATGCATCTCAGGCAGGACTGTAACAGTTTGTGTGCTTAATGGACCAGAGGTGCCCTTGGAAAGGTCCCAGGCAAACACTCTAGAGACCTGGGATCTCATTCACCACAAATTTACTGTGTAATTTTGTGTAAGTTGCTTATCCTTTTTTTTATCTCTCAATTGCTCATTTGTAGATATGGATATATCTATATCCATAATAAGATTATATCTGAAGGAATAGTAAGGAGTGCTATTCAAATGCAATATTTTTTGGTAATAAATTATGATATAATGCATTCTATCCCTCTCCCTTTTTTTTTTTTCAGGGTAAGAAAAGAAAAAAACTCACTGAGATATTAATCCTCCACTAATCTTAAAGTAAAATGAGAGGTAAAGAAATATAGTATCTGCCTCTTAATTCAGAAATACAAATATTTTGGTTCCATTTCTTTTTTGTACTGAGCTATCTGGGTAATTGATATGAGTACAGAATTTAAAAATGAATGACTGTTTCATTTTTTTGATAATGCCACCCTGAACGTGCCCAATCTCATCTGATCTCGGAAGCTAAGCAGGGTCGGGCCTGGTTAGTACTTGGATGGGAGACCACCTTGGAATACTAAGTGTTGTAGGTGTTAAAAAAATAATAATAATATAAATGAAGATGGTGGTCATGATAAGCCTCAATACTATCTAAAGATATAGGAAGTTCTTTTCTTACCTCTGGGATTATGACTAGACCAAATATTAAGCCAAAAAGGACGAGGTTAACACCATACATCCATCGGAGAAAGATGAAATATGATGCCACTGAAGAACCAAAGTGACCTAGAGAAGGAAAAGATGGTAGGATTTAAGTGTCACAGAAGGAGGAAGTTAATGGTACAGAGTACTCGATGTGTATGATGGATCCAGTTTTCAAGTCAGTCTGTGAAATGGACATTGTGATCTCCATTTGCTTTTTCCAGATAAATAACCAGAGGGTCTATGGACTTAACCGATACGCCTAAGCTCCCACAATCAGAAAGTGAAGAAGCACAATTTAAATCTTTCGTCTAACTAGCATTTTTAAAAAATACATCAGGACCTATATAATAATCTAATCAGAAGGTCAACAACACAATCTCAGCCCTTGGAAAACTCTTCGTTGAACCAACTAAAAACTGACACTAAAATACTCACTTTCAATGTCCTTGATCTTCATTTCCCAGGGAATGCATTGAGTCTTGAAATTATCAAAGTCTCTCTTAAACTTGACCCATTTCTGAAATTAAACAGGTAACACTCTCAGTTCATTTACATGCTGCCTTGAGGCCTGGAGGGGCATGTCAGAGGTGCACGTTGATGTTGACTTGTCAACATGAGATTGACATGTGGGTGAGGGTACCATCTTGGAGTTGCTCAGCCCAGGCTGCCAGAGGTGGATATTAAATCTTCAATTTCCAAAGTCAGATGTGGAGTGAGAGAGAAGCCACGACAACACAATACCTTGAATTTGTCTGCAAAATTTTAGGTTTGGACAGTTTATATATGAACTTAGATATTCTGTGTATAATTTCCGGTTTGGGGGATCAAATTGGTTTAGAAAGCTCTGATACAACTTCCTTTACCTTAAAACAAAAATTCAAGGGAAAAAAGAAATCTCATAATTTTCACACCACATTTGGCAGACAGCCAAGTACCTAAATCTGATAGAAACTATTGCTAAACCATGATGCTGGCAAAACTGGTATAGAGGCCGCAGCCCATGGCTTCCCATTTTTCTCTTGGTGAAACAATAGCCTGTTTTTTCCTGAAAGAAGTTAGAAGCCATCCTGCCCCTTTCCACAGTCTGTTCCTAGCTCCAACACTCAGAGTTTGTACCAGTCAGAAACATGAGTAGTTGCCTGTGTGCTGGCTGGGTGAACATTTGTCAACTCTTCAAGGGGCTGATCTCCAAAAGCCCCATTCCCTGGAAATAAATCCATTTGGAATTTTAAAAATGCATAGACAACAGCAGAGAAGTAGTAAAGAGAAGATCCTAAAGTCAGTTTATATTATTACAAAGGTATCCTAAGAACTTGTTCATGAAGGAAATGAGATTTTCCCTTATAAATTCACTAAAGGACAAAAGAGAAAATTTATTTGAAGGTTTTGATGATATCCTGATTGGGAGAGTACTACCTAAGGAAGGAAATCACCTTTCGAAGAGGGAGATGGTCACAGATGCAAAGGAAAAGAGGGGTCCATAAGCAAAAGACAGGTTGATAATAATGGCAAAGATATCCTGAAGGCAGGAAGGGAGGGATGTGGGAAATGGCAGACAGTGGACATTGGGCACTCCAGTCCCATTGCTTCATCTCCTTTTCTTAGTTCTGATTCTGTGCTCAAATCATCTTTGGCTTATTTGGCTTCTTATATAGGTCTGTCTATAAGGAAAGCATTTGCCCATCACCTGTGCTCTGAAGATTTTGGTTTCTATGGCAGTGATTTTTCATTGCAAACGAATAGATTGGACTTGAGATTATGGCTTAGCTTCCCATATAACTAACTCTCCTAAAAATAAAAGGCACTGCTGATGTGGATTTCAATTTTTCAGTTCTTTCACCACTTACGTCTCTTTGTAAATTAATGATCTGGCATCCAGTTTTATATATCAGTCTCATCAGCTCTATCAATGTGAGTCCTCCTTCGAGAGATGGATCTCCTGTCAGGGCGCTGATAAAATCAATCCAAAATATAGGCTTGCAAGGCAGAGGGACTACAGGAGTGGGGAACACTGCCAAGTGAGGCCTGGAAGACACAGCCTGCCAGTTGGTCACTTGGCAACCATCTGACAGCCCCTCAAGGCTCTTGGCATTTGGGCCTGAAAAGTGATACCCCGGAGATGGGGCAGAGCCAAAGGAAGCTTCTGGAAGAAGCTCTACTTGGAAGCTTTTATCCTTCATTGGTTTAGAGGATCAGAAAAGTGGGCTAGGGAGTGGACAGGAGAAGACTCCCATACCCTTCTTCCTCAGGCTGTGTGAGATGGTAGCTGCTGCTCTGGGACTAGGTTATTAGTTGTGCATCTTGCTCTCCAGCTACATATAGGAGAAAAGATTTCAAATAGTGGTTGAACAAGACCCAGGCAAGCTATACATCTGGTCTGTGGATGAAATCAGGATCTGAATGACTAAAAACAACCAGTGGAGCCTGAGAAATAGTACTGCAGAACAAAGAAAAGGGGACACCATGCTTTGAAATTTTTGGAAAGCAGTTCCTCTAGGATACATAAATAAATTTTGAGAAATGATTTAGCATTCTTAATGGATACAAGAAATATGACTTCTAGAGCAAAGGATAAAAATTTGAGATTTACAATATAGGTGAAATGTGGAAGGATTACAAAGTAGCTAAAAGTTCAGTAATAAAATGAAAATAAACATTATACTGTAATAGAGACAAGAAAATTGATTAAATGATATTGATAATAAACCTGAGAAATTTCTGAGAATGCAAAGAGGGAGAGAGAGCAAAGAATTAATAACAATGAGGGAAGGTAAATACAGGGCAGCCATCTTTTTCCAAAGGAAGAAGCTAGAACTATTTAGAAAGAAACACGATTGAACAAAATCATTTATCAAAGATATATTTAAAGAGCACAGTCTTCAGCTGGGAAGAAAAGATCTGAGTGTGCAGTTGTTAATTGGTAAATAGTTTCTAGATAAAATTAATAAAATGACTCATAGTAGTCAAGCAATTAAAACAGAAAAAGGAGAAAAATAATATTAGGAATAAAAAAGATTCAACCCCAATGTATACAGAAAATAATTACAAAAATTATGGGACCACCATCTGCAACTTTCTGGCAATGCATATGAAAATCTTAATGAAATGATCAAGCTTTGGAAAAAATATGAAATATCAAAATGGCCCCAAGAAAAAGTTAGAACTTGAATAACCAGGGAATACATGACAAATTATCAAGGTATTTGATTAAAGTGGATGATTCATCAAACAATATTTAGGGTTTTGAAAATAAGAAATTAACATCATTAATTTCATGAGTTTAGTTCTTCCCTGGAGAGGAAACGAGTGTCAAATATATAGAAACCCTCACAGATAGGTGTAGAGAAATTGACAGGGTACAGCTGGTTTCCATTCCTGGATGAACTGGTATGGTCAACTGGACCTCATGTTCAGGATTCTGGGGGAGCTGGACACAATGATGAGGCTGGGAGGTGCCTATCATGATGACTCAGATTCAGAATTTTGCAGCCTCTGTACCACACACCTTAGCCATCAGCATCTTATAGGCGTAGAGTCGCTTGCCTTTCCCCTTTCCCAAGGCTCCTTCATACTTCTCCACAAATTCTTGGGCCTCCCTGATTAGGAAAAAATAAGGGGGCAGGAATTCAATTAATATCCAACCAAAAGAAATCTGAACTATGATGGTGTCTATGTGGCTAAAAGCATTAAGTGTTTTTATACTCCTAGTTGAATTTAATTTCCATGAAGGAAGGGTATTTTGTCTGCTTTGTCCCTGAAATCTCCCAAATGCAAGCATAGTGCTTGCTTCCTACAGGGTAGGCACCTATAGGCAGAATTTTGGCTCTCATAACCTTTGCCCCATAGTGGTACACTCATGAATGGCAAAAGGGAATTTGCAAATGTAAACATCACTCACTTTAAATAAGGAGATTATTTTGGATGATCTGAAAGGACCCACTGTAATCACTTGAGCCCTTAAAAAGAGATGAGGAAGGCAGAAGAGTCAGAGGGAGAGATGTGGTAGAATAGAAAGTACGGAAATTAGAAGTAGAATTCTCAACCCTTTGTTGCTCGGGCCCCTCTGGAAGATGATGCATTGAAAGTAAGAGAAAAAATGAATTCTGACAAAAATCAGTGGGCTTGGAAAAGAACCCAGATCCCCAGATGAGAATGCAGCCCTGCTGATACCTTGGTTTTAGCCCAGTAAGATCATGAGCAGAGAATTCAGCCATGCCATGCTGGACTTCTGACTGACAGAACTGTGAGCTAACAAATGAGTGTTGTAGTAAACTGTTAAGCTTATGGTAGTTTGTTACAGCAGCAACAGAAAGTGAATACGACATTCAGTAGATATTTGTGAATTGCATGAATGTTGAATGAGTGAGTGAACATCCAAGAAAGGTTGGATGAGAAACACATGGATCAATTAAATATCCTGGGGTGGTGAGGACTGGCTCCTGAGAACCTACTGTGAACTATGCAGGAACTTGGTCGACCAGTTGTTGAACTGTTAGGAGGTTGAAATTGACCGTGGTGGCAGTATTTAGACCATGGAAATCAGCCAATGTTACAAAAAAGGACTTCCTCATCTCGCCCCCCAGAGAATTAGTTTATCAGCAACCACTGGATAAACCCAAACAGGTGGAAGAAGAATGAAGTCCATCTCAAGGTAGACAGAAGAGGCGTGGTGGAGCTATGTGTCTCACAGCTATTACTACAGCCCCCACAGCTCGCTACACCATACCTATACTACCTCCAAAGTGCATGTGCAGGCTGTTGACATGTATCAAAGTCACATTCTTTTTTTTTAAGGTGAGCCAACCCTTGGTTGACCTCACAGATTGCAAGGACCTTGTCAGTTTACAATCCCTTATTTTTTTTATCTTTTACACCTACGGCACCTGGTCTTCCTAGGTGGTCTCCCATCCAAGTACTACCCAGGCCTGACCCTGCTTAGCTTCCGAGATCAGACAGGATCAGGCTTGTTCAGGGTACCATGGCCATAGACCAAAGTCACATTCTAACCTGGGGTTAATCCAGAGGCTGGTTTTATTAGGGTATCTCAATGCTATCTCCATATTGATGAGGCTGACTGTCTAGGTCCTGAGCCCAGGGTCAACAGCTGGGTTGTATGGGATCAAGGCTCCATAATGGGATCAGCTCCCTGTTCCCCATTTAGGCAGGACATATCCTGGCAGTGAGTTTTCTGTGACTACCAACATCTCTGAGACACCAAAGTATGTTTTCCTGAAATTCGTATTTTTGTCTTCTTTGTGTGTCCATCTAACAAGTGTGCAGAGGCTTGTAAGCTCTTGGAGTTTGTGAATTTAAATGTGCCAACCTTTAAGATTTGAGGACTTCAGATGAGAATTCTCAAAAGGGAAAGTCAGCTCTTGCGCCTGAGCCATTGAGCCTGGCAGCAAATACTTTTCTTCTCTATGCCCAGACTGTGTCCAGATCCCCAGAGAGCCCTCAGGGGAAGGGCACCCAGCGCTGGGTTCAAACTCCGAGGAACATTCCCTGTGAAGAGTCCACCTGGTTTAAGAATTTTGATGGAGGAACCTCTTGAGCATGTAGAGTCTCTGACTCGATCATGTATGTGGGGTTCCCATACATATGTATGTATAAAATTTGTCTATTTTCTCTCTTTAAAAAAAAAAAAAAGAATTGTGATGGACACAGCAAGCTTTTCTGGATCTGGTGAAGGTATGTAAATAATAACTAATGTTTTTACAGCAAACTCCTTTAAACATGTTACCTGTGATCCAAACTATCATGTTTTTCCTGATCAGAGATAGTATTTGGTTTATAGAAACACTAACTCCTACACATCCCAGTTGTTGCAAATCTTACTTCTGTAAAGTGCTTCTGTTCCCTCCTTGTCAGCAGTGTCCTTTCAGACAAAGGACAATGGCCAAATTTGAGAAATTCTCAGTCATTATTTCTTTGAAGACTTTCAGTCTCACCTTCTTTCTCTTTTTCTGGATTCCCTCTTTCCCCTTGATATCCAGGGCAAGGGATTTGGAGAAGACACTAATGTTAGATCGTTTATTATAGTCCCACACGTCTCCGAGGCTCTGTTCACTTTTCCCCCTAGAACATCTTCTCTCTGTTCAGATTGGGTAATTTCTCTTGTTCTATCTTCAACGTCACTTTTTTTTCACTCTGTTCTCTCCATTCTGCTGTTGAACCCATTCACTGAGTTTTTAAATTTTTCAGTTATTGTGTTTTTTACATCCAAAATTTCTAGTTGTTCATCTTTATATCTTCTATTTCTTTTCTTAGACTTTCTATTTCTTCATTTGTTTCATGTGTTCATAATATGATAGTTTCTTTACAATCTTTGTCAGATAATTCTAACATCTGTGCCATCTTGGTGTTAACGTCTGTTGACTGTCTTTTACTTTTCAGCTTCAGATCTTCCTGGTTCTTGGTATGATGGAGTGGTTTTTAATGAAGCCTGGACATTTGGGATATTATGAGATTCTGGATCTTATTTGAACCTTGTGTTTTAGCAGGTGTCCTTTGACACTGCTCCAGTAGGTAAAGAGTGATGCCATCTGGTTACTTCCGGGTAGAAATCTTGGTTCTTTATTTGACTTGTTTTGACACCCAAGAGCTCCTTGTTACTGCCAAGCAGGGATGGGAGTTCAGGCTCCCCGACCAGGTTTCTGCTCATGTCATCCTAAGGAGGAGGGACATCTTGTTATTGCCAGGTGGTGATAAAAGTCCACACTCTCCATGTGGCCTCCACTCACACCAGTGAGAGAGGGAGAGAGAGGACTCATTACTGCCCAGTGGAGATGAAAGCTTCTGCTCCCCACTCAGTCTTCTTTGCACCACCCTGGTGGGGGTGTTGGAGGTGCCATGTTATAACCTGGCAAGGGAAGAAAATCTAGCCTTCTCTACTTGGCTTTATCGGCTGGTGGGGGCTGCTGTTTTGTTTGTGGGGTTTGGCTGGAACAGGGTTGTTATTGTTTAGAAGTTTTCTGTCTTGCCAGGCTGTCCCTTTCTTGGTCCTTTGACCAGAGAGAGCAGGCTTTTCTTTAGGAATTTTTTTTTGTTTATGGTTGTCGTTGTTTCTGGGTTGCCAGCTTCTCCAGTCTGGGATATATAGGCAAAAAGAAACAAACCCTAGAACTCAATGCCCTGTCATTCCCTTGGTCCTGAGGTCCTTAGTTAGTCTGCCTCCTTCTCTATACCTTTTTGAGTCTCCTTATGTTTGCTTTACATGTAATGTCCAGGGTTTTAGTTGTACTTAGTGGGTATGTCTACTCTGTCTTCCCGGAAGTGGAATTCTTCATCTCTTGAAAGAAAGCAAACAGTTTGGATAATTTTCTAATTATCAGACAAAGCTGAGGGATACACTTGGTTAATTTAACGATTAAAGCAAACATCCCTGACTCATGGGCACTTGAAGCTCTTTTGCTAACACCACAGCCCACCTTTTGTCATTATTAATTCTGTCCATTAATAATATCTTTTCTGATTCATCTCTGTTCCCCATCCTCATCTCTCAGGGCTCAGCATGGTGTCTGGCACAAAAGATGTTCAAGCTTTAATCATAGCAATAACTACTGTTTATCAACGCATATTATGTGCTGGGCACTTAATATAAATATTTTTAATTTGTCAGAACAACTCTGCAAGGTAGAAATTATTATTCCTATTTTACAAATGAGGAGTGTGAGGCTCATAGAGGTTAAGAGAAGGAAATCAGACGGACAGGATTTGAATAGGCACCCAGATGTGGTGGAAGGTGAACATGGGCTTGCCCCAACTCAGTGCTATTGCTCTTTATGCCTTGTCATCCTTCTACTGTCTACAACAGCTATGCCCAGGTCAGCCAGCTGCCTGAGTAACCCAGAGACCAAGGTCCCCACACCATTGCTTCTAAAAAAAGAGGATACAGTCTGGAGACGCTATCTGCAGCTGAAGACTTCACTGCCAGAAGAGCAAATTATACAGGAGGCAAAGGGGTACATTCCAGAATGTCTAGTAATTCTGGAGAGGTGATTACAAATTAAGAGCGCAGGTTCTGGAGTCAACATTCCTGAGTTCAAATCCTGGCCAGGGCACTTAACTCACTGTGTGAACTTGCACAAATTACTAGATTGTTCTGTGTCACAGTTTGCTCATCAGTAAAATGGGGACAGTCATATAGTACTACCTGCACCACAGGGTGGTTATGAGGATGGAATGAATTGTTACACATACAGCATTCAGAACAGTGCCCAGCACGTAGGGAGCACTCAGCACATGTTGGCTATATATAAAAAAGAAAGAATATTAGAAGATGAATAAGACATGGTTCTGTAAATAAGAGCACCCAATCAAGTGAGTGGACAGTGCCTTGGGGATCACAGGGCCAGTAAATAACTCCGCCTGAATGCGGAGAGGAGCAATGGAGGCTTCCTTGCAAAGGGGACGTGTGATCCCAGTCTTACTGGTGTGTATGAATTAGCCAGGTGGGCTGGCAGAAAGCAGAAACCTAGGAACAGGCACAGGATGGAGGGGAACCTCAGAGGCTAGAGAGCCTTAGATTTTAGTCTGGGAGAGGGAAGAAGAAGGAGGGAAAAAGAAGGAGGGAGGAGCCTTGCCCCAGTGAGCCAGTGAGAGACAAGTCTTTTCACTGTCTCAGGCCCTAGCTACTTCCCACCCCCACCAAGGGCAGGAATCGCCTGGCGGGGATGTCGGACTTCTCCTCTGGGCAGCTAAATAGCCCTGGGGGATTTTCAAGGTTCCTGAGACTTTCAACCAGCTAGAGATCTCATTTCCATAAGCATCAAGTTTGCTCTTTTTCCGCCATTAATAAAAGATGTGTTCAGGTGACACGTGAGTAGTGGTGAGGTTCTGTTAGAGTGACAGAAAGCTGTACTACTCCGGCTAACAGAAGGAAGAATCTGGCCCTGAGGGAGCAGGGGGAAGACACTCAGACAAAGGGCAGCTGGCCACTGCCCAGCGCTGTACCTGAAGCTCAAACCGTAGCCATTTAATTCAATATATTAAAAAATTATACTTTCGATATGTAATTAATATAAAAAATTATTAATGAGATATTTTACATTCTTTTTGTACTGTCTTCCAAATCCAGTGCTCATCTCGCACCACATGTGATGATTTAAATTTAAATAAATTAAAATATAATAAAAAATTCATTTTCTCAATCGCACTATCTACTTTTCAAGTGCTCTGTAGCCACATGTGGCTATTGGCTGCTCTGTTAGTGCAGATTTAGAACCTTTCCATCATCCCAGAAGCTCTGAGGGTCGGCACTGGCCTGGAGGCATGGCAGGCAGGCAGTTCTCCCTGCAGTCACGTAGGAGACAATGTACTAATTTGCAGGGCAGTGGAGTAAGCTCTGCCTGAACTCTTGTCAGGGTCTGCATCGGGTTTGTGCAGCCAACATCTTTGCTATGCCTTTTGGGGGCAAACACACATAAGTCTTCTAGATTGTTCTACGTAAGAAAAGGGGAGGCGTTGACTTGATCAATGAGGAAACTCAGGTGTGAGAGGAGCCAGGAAAAATGGCTTTCTAGAGGAAAGAGGAAAGGAAGTTTTACCTCCACACCTGTGGCAGAAACAATCAAGAAAGACTTGGGGAAAATGATAATGTTGGATGGAAATTTTTAGGAGAAAACCAGAAGTTAATCAATGAGACTTCTGCCCTTATCTCAAAACTACAGTAGAGAGTCAAGAATCACTAAATGCTTGGTGTGCTAGCCTTTCATATGGAAACCAGAGAAGCTTCTGAGTTGAAAATCAGAGTCAGGGGCATGGGTAGAGGCCAGAGCAATATTCACAGAGCATCATTGCACGCTTGGCCCTGTGTTAGGCACTTGGGACACGAGAGTAGCGGAGACAGACGCTCTCCTTGCTCTCCACAAGTGGGAGTGTGCTACATATGGAGAGATTCTGGGCACTTAGAGAACACAGAGAGGTCTGTCTGAATTTGTTGAGGTAGGGATCATAGAAAGCCCCCAAGGAAGGCATGTCCGTGTTGGGTTGTGAGGGAGGCACAGAAACCACCAGCTGAGGTGGGGTACGAGACAGAAGGGGTGGCCAGGCAGTGAAGGGACATAGACTAGAGCACCATGATCCTTCCTTTCTCTCACCTGGCCCTGCTCAATGGCTAACAGCAGGGTCTCAATCAACAGTCCTGGCCCATCCTCCTCTCGGCTATAACACCAACCACCTCAGCACTGTGTTTGTGCAGGGGACACAAGGGAGAGGGGGACCAAAGCAGAGTGGGAGGGTGAATCCCCCTTCCTGTTAGGCCCCTTGCAGCAGAGAGGAGGAAGGATGTCCCGCGTCCTCAGAAGGAGCGGAGCCTTTAGACATTGAGAGGCCCTGGCCGCCAGCGCCTGCTCACCTGAGCTCCGTGAGCTTCTTTGTCATGGGCCAGGGCTTGTTGCGCATGGTAGCAATGAGCTTCTTCTTGTCTTCTACCTGCTCCAAGATCCGGGCCAGCTCCTCCTCTGACAGAGATGCCCTGCCAGAGGTACCGGAGGCTACAGAAGGTGATCTGAAGGAAAGCCAGGGCGGAGCAGAAAAGAATGAAAAGGAGGCTAGCGGGGAATGTGGACCAGCCCAGAGCTCGACAGGAGGTGGGCTATGCTCCCGACACTCACAGCTCTGACCACCCCTCACACGCCTGCCCTTGCTCAGAAGCCCTCACTGACGCCCCCTGCCTGTCAGAGGAGGCCACAACTCTGTCCAGTAGCCCAAGACACTGGGAGGGCTGTCTCTCCAAACTCAATTTCTTTGAGTCCTCCCCATAAACCACCCTATAGCACAGTGCTTCCCAGTAGAAATATAACATGAGCTATGTACTATAATTTTGAATGTTCTAGTAGCCCACATTAAAATGGTAAAAGGAAATTAATTTGAATAATGCATTTTATTTATCCAAAAATTATAATTTCAACATGTAATCAATATAGAAATTATTGAGATATTTTACATTCTTTTTGCACTGTCTTCAAAATTCAGTGTCGTCTTACATTCACAGTGCATGTCAATTCAGACAATAAATTTTCATTCAACATATTTAATGTTATTTGAATTTAATAAAATTTATAGTTGAAAAAAAGTAGACTCACATACCCAAATTGTTTGACATACTTAAAAGTTTCATGATAAATGAATCAAGTAGAATATAATTTTCCTTTGACATTTCCATCTGTACTGACAAAATAGTTTTTCTTTTTAGAAGAAATGCTCTGGCTTCAAATTTAAATTGATTTACATCTGTCTGTCTAGGTTAAGTAAGTTTACTAACTCTCGTGTCAACTCAGTAATATTAACATTGAATTAAAATTAAATTAAATTAGAAATTCAGTTTTTTGGTCACACTAGCCATATTTCAAGTGCCCAACGTGCGGCTGGCGCCTAGTGCATTGAACAGCACAGCTGCAGAGAACATCCTGCTGGAAACCCTGTCATGTGATGACCCTCAGCATCTCACAGACAAAACAATGTGCTTGGCTACCACAAATTCAAGTTCTTGTGTGTGCTCCTTACAGACTCTTTCACTCATAGAAACAATGACTCTCAGCTGCGTTGACAGCAGCTGAGGGTGAGGGGTGTAATGAGGGAGGGGCTAGGAAGGGTTCTGCCAGGGCAGCCTTCTCAGCAACGTTTATAAATGGAAATATCAGAATATGGGCTTAGGTTTACCCCTGGTGCTAGAGACCAGTTTGCAGCAGCCTCCCTGAGTGTCAGCTTCTGATGAGCTCCTGAGGAGCAAAGGAGAAGTCATAGGAAGGAGGTGGAAAGAAGAGGCCCTTAGCTCTTGAACACTGGAAAGCTTAGAGCACAGGGATTTTTTGCCACTCCTAATGCACACCCCCTGATAGCTGCCTTTGAGTCTTTGTATAGGGTGTTCCCTCAGTCTAGAGGGCATTCAGTCATTGCTTGTTCCAATTCTACTTGTGCTTCAAAAGACTTATTAAAATGCTTATCTTCTCCTTGGAGGAACCCTGGTGCCCAGCCCCTCATCAAATCCTTTCTCATATGAATATTGCTTTCTGTATCATCTTATGGTGACTGACGCTCTGCTATACCGTCAGCATCTGGGGAACAGGGCTGAGTCTTTTTCATTCCTCTGTGCCCTGCCATGGCATCAGTGAAAAATGGCATGAAGGAGTCCTTGTCTGTACCCCTTACTTTGCATCTGCCATCAGGACCCCTGTGGTTCATTTAGGATGGTGCAAGTCTCCCTCTAAAGTTCAAGACACACTGGGGCCCATCGATGATGCATTCAAGTTCTCTTTAAGTTGCTAAGGGCACTATGCATCCTTTATCATGTCCAGGGACAACCAGACAGTAGACAAAAGCCCTAACTGAGCTGGGGAGGGCTGGCATGGGTGACAGGAAATCTGCAGCCCCATTTGAGGGCCTGAGTCTTGTCTCCTTAAAGGTGGACGGGTACATTGAGTGACAACTGAGGGTGTGGACAAAGAGGGTTTATCAGAATCCAGTGGGGAGGAGCTTCGACTTTACCATAATCCTGAGACCTCCAATTGTTTCAAAAACCTTCCCACCCATTACCAACAGGCATTCTTAAAACATCCTGAGAAGTGAGGAAAGCAAAATAGGGAGGCAAAGAGAGGGAGATGTCCCATCAAAACTGGGAGCAGAACATAGAAATAAAATTCCTCCTCGCTGACTCTGTCCATCACCCATGTGTGCTAATGCTAATGAACAAAGGAAACGAAACAGAGAGAGCAAACCCCCAAATTCTAGAATTTCAGAGCTAGTGGAACCTTTGAAGTCCTTTGAGATCAATGCTCCATTTTACAGAAGAGAACATGGATCCAGATTGGAAAAATATGCTTAAAGCCCTCCGATGAGTCCTAAGTCCAATTTTGTTCATTTCTCTCATGTCCCCTGCGAGAGCTGTGGTGAGTTACCCACTGAAATTCAGGAGACTTGGGGTTTGCCCCACCCCGCTCATGTCACATCCCACTGGGAGCTTCCACTTGCATTGGTTCAACGTGAGGCTTTGGAGTCAAGCATGCCCAGTGATCGCTACACCTGAATGGCTGTATTCTCCTCCTTGTTCTGCCCCAGAGGCAGAGAGCTGGACAGTGGCAAAGGGGGCAAAGAGAAAGCAGGGGTCACCTATTCACAAGGGAGTGGACATGGGTCCCTTGTCAGGGGAGGGAGAAGGGCCTGAAAGGAAGGAGAGCACACTTGAAGACGCACCTGAATCAGGCACAACACACCTGTGTTTTTTCCGCTGCTTCCTTATCTCTTCCTTCCTCTGCATCTCCTTTTCCTTCTTCAGGGGTGCTTTCTGCTCCTTGAAAGAAGTCCTCCCATCCCTCTTCCTCCTCCCCTCATGAGTCCTCTCTGAAGTGCTCCGCTTCCATTTCCCCAGCTCCTCTCGTCTTCTGTGCTCTGCCTGCTTCCTCCTGGGGGAGCCCGCCCTTGGGCTGCCACTGGCCTGCTCCTTCTGGCCAGGTGGGTCTCTGCACCTGCCCGCCACACCCTTGGCTTTGGGGGCCTGCTTCCTGGAGGGTCTCCTCCCAGACCTGTCACCTGCAGGGGCAGGAAATGGACAGTTCTAGCCTCACTGACCTCAACCCCAGGAGAATGTCTCCAGCTATGAGAAACTGGATGTTCAAGATGCTTCCTAAAGCTTATTGGCTCCAAAGGCCACCTCTTTTGGAGCCTTTGGTCTGGGATGGGATTAGTGTCTCCCTCCTTTGACCAGTTGGCACTCCCACACCCTTGCTTCACCTCATACCTTTCCTTTTCCTGTGTGTGCAGTCCCTTGGGGTCAGAGCTGAGTCATCTCCTGATCCCCAGGGTCAAAGCCAAGCATGGGCCTCTGTTTAATAAGGCTGGACCACTGAGACAGGAAGGGCCTGGCTGCCTCCACTCTGTAGGGGCTGCCCCCTCACATGCCTCTGCCTGGCATGAGGGGAAGGGTAGGAAGTGGGAGCAGCAGAGCTGGTTCAGGCCCTGTTCCTCAACACTGCCATGCAGGGCCATAGGTTCAGTCAAGAGCCAGAGGGAGAGAAGGAACATATGGGCAAGAGCCTTTATTGTAGTTTCTAAGAGAAGGAATGAGTGAGGCAGGGTAAGCAGGGTTAGAGTTAACCATTTTGAATAATTTCAAAAATATCCAGAATAGCCAACATAATACTGAAGGAGAAGAACAAAGTTGGAAGATGGACACTATTCAACTTCAAGACTTATTATAAAGCTACAGTAATCAAGACAGTGTGGTATTAGTGAAAAGACAGACAAATAGATCAATGTAACAGAGCAGAGAGCCCAGAAATAGACTCACATAAATGGTGCCAGAACAACTGGATATCGCATTATGTGCAAAAAAAAAAAAAAAAAATCATAATAATCTAGACACAGACCTTCTACCTTTTACAAAAATTAACTCAAAGTGAACCATAGATCTGAATGTAAAATGCAAGATATAAAATTCTTAGTTAAAACACAAGAGAAAATCTAGGTGATCTTGGGTTTTGTAGACATTTTGGATACGACACCCAAAGCATGACCTATGAAAGAAAAACTGATAAATTGGACTTCATTAAAATTAAAAAGTTCTGCTCTGCAAAAGACACTGTTAAGAAAACAAAAAGACAAGCCACAGGCTGGAAGAAAACATTTGCAAAACAAATATCTGGCAAAGGATTTGTATCCAAAGTATACAACAAATTATTAAAACTCAACAATAAGAAAGCAACTCAATTTGAAAATGGGCAAATAATCTGAACAGATAACTCCCCAAAAGAATACACAAATTGTAGATAAGCATATGGAAAGATGTGAACATCATATGTCATCAGGAAATTGAGGATTAAAACAAGGAGATACTACTATATACTTATTAGAAGGGCTAAATCGAATAGACTAACCACATCAATTGCTCATGAGGATGTGGAGCAACAGGAACTCTCAATAATTGCTAGCAGGAATGTGAAATGTTATAGCCACTTTGGAAAACAGTTTGGCAGTTCCTTACAATGCTAACATAGGTTTACCATAGAATTCAGCAATCATACTGATAGGTGTTCACCCAGATGAATTGAAAATTTGTGTCCACCAAAAATCTGCACATAAATGTTTATATCAGCTTTATTTATAATTATAATCGGAGGCAAATAAGATAAATAAGATGTCCTTCAGTAGGTGAATGGATAAACAAACTGGTAATCCAGACAATGGGATATTATTCACTGATAAATGAAATGAGCTATTGTGCCATAAAAAGACATAGAGGAATCTGAAATGTATATTTGTAAGTGAAAGACAGTCTGAAAAGGCTATATACTGTATGATTGCACCTAAATGACATTCTGAAAAAGACAAAACTATAGAGACAGTAAAAAGATCAGTGGAAGGGGAGGGGAAGAGGAATGATAGGTGGAGCACAGGGCATTTTTTTTGGATACACTAGTTTGCATGATACTGTAATGGAGGATGCATGACATTATGCATTTGTCAAAACTCATATACACAATGCAAAGAGTAAACCCTGATGAAAACTGTGGACTTTAGCTAATAATAAGGTATTAATATTGGTTGATCAGTTGTAACAAACGCAGCACACTAATACAAGGTGTTAATGATAGGGGAAGCTGGCGGGCAGGAGAGAGAGGAGGAAAGAAGATTGTATATGAGAACTCTCTGAATTTTCTACTCAATTTGTCTATACATCTAAAACTGTTCAGCTTGGGGTGAAGAATGACCACAAAGACTGAGGACTGAAACCATCTACCCCGCACTCTTCCTGGACACGGAGAACCAAACTATACCTTAGTGTCTACATTAAGATGACTTGGTGTTATGCCTCTGTCTTCATTAGCGTGACTATTTTTCCAGAAGTTTCCTGCTCAAGCAAATGGCTTAATTGCTCATTACAGGATTTCCACAAGATCCATCAACTCTTCAATGAAAAAAAATCACAATTTGTACCCTAAGATTCTTTTAATGTTTTACCTCCAAATCCTGGCCTTGTTATTTACTGTGGACTGTTATATTATGATTCTTACCCAATCCTAACCAAGTCCCCACTTTGAAAGAACTGCCCAAGTCAAACTTTTAATTCTCATTAAATTCTGACCTTACCTTTCCCTCTCTGAGAAACTGCCAAAACTCTGCCTGTAAGCAATAAATCAGCTTTGGATGTAAGCAATAAATCATCTTTGTCTCATCAACGAGTTGTGTTCTTGATATTCAGGGAGCCAGATTTTGACAGCAAAACATATTTTATTTTTTTGAAAAAAAGGAATAAATAGTAGACTAAAAATAAAAGGCCATGGAAATAAGAGAGAGTGATGAATTATAATTGGGGTGATTGGATATGTTTCACAAAGGATTAATGTTTACTCTGAATCTTGAAGGATGAACAGGAGTTTATCAAGAGAAGAAAGGGGTAGAGATGGGGGTGGGGAGTCACAAAATGGGAGAATTCTGGGCAGAGGAAACAGAGGATTGAGGGGCCCCAATGGAAATGCCAAGGAGTCTGGGGCATGGGTGACTAAGGCGGGGCTGAGCCTTGGGTACTATCTGGCACTGGGGTGAGGAATGTGGAGGGAAGAGGTTGCCCAGAGAGCAGTACGTGCCCATGAGAAGCTGGGTGGACATCTGGAGGGTGAGGCTGTGATACTGGAGCATGCTTTGAGGGTGTGGTCTGCACCAATGGATCATGCTAGCAGCATTGAAGAGGCTGTTGTGGGGTGGGGACATGGGTTCCCAGTCACTGTAGAGCCCTGTGAGAACGTTTTACTTGCTGTGAAGGCAAGAAGAGGCATCAAGCGTGGGTCTGACTCCACCATTAACAATCTCCTTGGTTTGGGGACTTGGTTTCCAGTCTCTGTGATTACTTCTGGGCCAGATGAGATAACTGGTGTAAGCACTTAGAACAGTATTGAGTGCTATTTACAGACTCAAAGACAGCCAATCCTATGTGTGACAAAACAAGTTTTCTTCACCCAGTGCTACCTAACCTCTTTCTTCTCCTTCTCATCTCCTATGAGAAAAAGGTTTTTGGTAAGACAACGTAAAGAAAGATTATTTAAACATAATAACAACTCATCTAGGTTAGGAAGCTGGTTAGTATCAGCCAGCGAGAGATGGTTTGTCTTGTAGATGCTCTTCCCCATGGCTCTTGGAGGCTTCAGCCCCCTCTTGGAGGAGGATTGGTCAGAAATGAATTCACTCCTTCTGAAGACATGGGATCGTATATGAGGAAATGTGTGTCACTGTAGCTGTGACCTCAAGGAGAGCCCTAGAACCGAGCTAGGCTCTCAGAGAGTACAGAGGAGCAGAGAGAGTGGGCGAGGGATTAAAAAGAGTCTCCTGGGTCTCTATCCAAGATCAGCTCCATATGGCTTGAAAGGACTGGATAAGAAAGTCAATATATGCTCGCATCCTCTTCTGAATTCTGTGTGTCCTCAGTCACCTAATAAAATGGTTTTCTCAGTAATGAGTTCTTTTCTAAGTACTGAGTTCTTGGTACAGTTAACTGTACAGATAACTCGGAGATTTCAAACATTTTTTCCCCAAGCTACAGCTCCTGTTGTAATCTCATTTCCCAGCTGAACAAAATTCATGTGGACTGTGGAAAGCAAGCTTGAATTTGCCCTTCAATCTTCCCAACCTTTCCTGCACAGAGAACAAGCTGCTGTTTTAGTTTTTTAATCTGTTAGTTTTTTAATATATATATAATATATATATAGTTTTTTAATCTTTAGTTTATATAATATAATATATAATATATAATATATAATATATAATATATAATATATATTATGTATATATTTAATATATATACATATTAAATATTATGCATTACATAAAAAAATTATGCATTACATAAAGTCATTCAAAATTGACTCTCTCTCTCTCTCTCTCTCTCTACATATATACATATACATATATATGTAGAGAGAGAGAGAGAGAAAGAGAGAGAGACAGAGAGAAAGAGAGAGTCAATTTTGAATGACTTTACGTAATGCATAATTCAGGAGCTGGACAGGCAGCTGCCACATTAGGAAGACCTGCAAGCCCAGTACGCACTCCCTTCCATGTAACAGGCCTCCTCGCGTTTATGCACCTGAATGGAGCATAAACAGATAATTCAGAGTGAAAAACAGGCTGAGGAGAAGCTGCAAGGACCAGCAGGTCCAGCTCACCCTCCGACTCAGTGACCTTAACAGTTAAGTACATTCACGAAATGATACAGGAGGAGGGAGAGTTCTGACCCTCCTTTTCAACTAATGGAATAATAAATTGTTATTATTTTGAGAAAGACCTTTGTATTTTCAGAGATTTTTCTTTTTTAATCTCCTTGTAGAACATAAGCCCAAGGAATAGGGTATCAGTTCCCTTCAGAGGTGTTCCAGAGGAGATTTTAAACAGGAATCTTTGGGTAATTGGGTTTCAGTTAATTTAACAGATTCCTATGATTTAACTTCACTGAATCCCTTGATAATTTGGATCCCTGAAGTAAAAATTATGACCCATTTCCTCTTCCCTATGGGGAAGGGAAAATTGCAAGGAGGAGGGTGTGCGTGTACTTTGCGGAGGTTAAGAGTGTGCCATCTGGAGTCAGGTGGCCTGGGTGTCAGTGAGTCCTGGCTCCACCACCTACCAGCTGCCTGGACCTCGCTTCCCTGGCCTCCAGCCTGGTGAGTGTTCACTACTTACCAAGACTCAACTCAAAGTTTCACTAACTCTGGGTGTCTGCTCTGACACCCAGGGCTGAGGGCAGGCCCTTCCTGTGCAGCATCTGTCCCCTCCCTGCCCAATTAAATCTCCTGCTTGGGAAGCTTCCTTACAAAGAGAGGGAGGAGGGAGGGTGGGGAAAGGGAGGGATGGAAGGAAGAAGGAGGATGAAAGAGACGGTGGCTGAATTGCCAGCCTAAGCCAGCACTGCAGGCTCCCCAGGCACACATCACCCCATCTCACCTGTGCCTGGAAATCCGTTCTTCATCCTCCCTCTCCTTCCACCTTCTGCTGTAAGAGATGGACAAGAATGAATGGCTGACCTCTAGAAAGTCCCCTTCCCTGTACCACCCCATTCACTATGGGAACCCTCAGCTGGTTTACAGCTGCCTCAGATGGGAACCTGGCTCCCATTATTTTAGTAACTAGCTCCAGAGTCTCGAGTCTTCACATTTCTCTGACACCCTTAAAAAGTCGAGGTCAGAACAACCCTACAACCTCCTTCCCCAGACAGACAGAAAGGCAGACAGACAAATCGGCTGAAGGGATTGCTAAGGATAGGTGATAAAAAGACCTTGGTTGGCTCTGACCGCCTCTGTGGCTCAGCGGTAACACAGGCACTGTGCACAGTGCTTTGCATATGTCCTTTTTTGAACCCTCCCAAAGGCCCTGCAAAAAATGATGGCTGCCTTCATCTCAGGATGAGGCAGGGGGAGGTTGGATATCTGGACTGAGGTGGCTCAGTAAGCAAGTGGCAGGCTCAGCGCTCAAACCTGGGTCCCTGTGCCTCTTAAGACCCCTCTGCTTCCCAGTCCCCGGCTACTGCCCAAGAACTCTGTGGGTGGGCCCCTTGGAGATAGGGACCAACTCACCTTCTTCCCCCAGGCCCTTTAGTTGGCGACTCATGGTCAGTGGGGCTGATTCGGCCCCCACACTGGCTCACGCGGCTTCCTGGTCTACATGAACCTTCAGCCTGGCCTGCTTTCCTGCCCTCATGGTGACTGGCCTCCCTTCCCAGGTGCAGGCAGCCAGGGCTCCGTGGCTTGGACTGAATGCGGAGGTGGGTGAAGTGGGAGTCAGGAAAGAGGTGAGGCTGTGAGTTCCCAGTCCTTCAATCCTGCCACACACTCCTCAGCTCAGGTTTCCCTGGAGAGAGGCTGGTGTGGCCTCATGTTTCAAGCATCGCTTACAATGAAGGGGCCCTGGAGCGGCTGGAGTTGTCAGCTCATCTCTGGCTAGGGAAGGTGTGAGGAGCATTCCAGGGCCCTTTCCCTCTACCCTGTCCCTGGTTAGGACAAGGCACCAAGGAAGTTCTAGGACATTTGTGAAAGTTATCACCAGGATTCTTTAAAATGCAGATTCCCAGGACTACCACTGGGCTTTTGAATCAGTAGGTCTGGGCGGGGCCCCAGGACTCTGCACTCTGAATCCTGACTCAGGGGTCTTGAAGCTGCATGCTCACCTACCAGAGCTCCGCCCATTGCTGCCCGCCTTCAGAAAGGTAACTTTGGCTACTTTGAAAACTGTGACCAGAGTTTCAGAGTTGACCATCTGGAAGGCAGTCAAAGGCCCTGGAGTGGGGTTCTTAACCTAGGGGAAAACAGTACATTTTAATTTTTTTGTAGTCTTTAACTGAAATTTATCATTTCCCTAACAATGTGTGATTTTGTCCCCAATAGAAGTCATGGATCTTTTCACAGTACATTAAGCTGTTGGGGATATCTCAAAAAATCATGTATGCTGCCACTAGATCTTATTAATTATTAGGAAGCACCTGTGTCATTGTATGACAGGTTTGAAAAACTATTTTGATACCTATTTCAGGATTTTAGGTCTCCTTTGTAATCCAGTATTTTATCTTATGGATTTAAAATCAATGTTTGGAAGTCTATGGCTCTTATCAGGATTCTGTGACACACAACACAGGATTAAAAACCTGCCCCAAGGCAAATCTCACGTAGGTGTCCAGACAGACCCAGCCTCGGACCCTCTGGTGACTTTGGCAAAGGAGGAAAATAACCATCACATGTAGTAATGTGTAAAACGCATGCATGACGTTAAGCTCGAGCTTTGAAACTTTTCTCTTTGTCACCTCACCTTTCTCCCTGATCTGATGGTTTATGTAGCACCTCCTAACCCCAGGCAGTGAGAGAACTCTCACTTGCGTTCTCTGTCCTCTAGCTCTAGCTCTGGGGCCCTGGGATGCCTGCAGCTGTCTCCTCTCCTAGCTGGGGTAATCCTACTGCAGGGCCGGTACTCACCCCAGTGCTGACTGGGCAGCAACAGGCCACCTGCCCAAAGGACTGAAGGTCAGCTATCAGCTCTCCCACACCGTTTCTCTGTTCCCTGATGAGTGAGGGCCCTCACAGCAGCCCTTTGCCTTGCCCTTCCTGGTTCTCTCTTATCAGGGGAGGAAAGCTTTCTACCTCACCTTCATCTCCCGAGGGATCCAGCACCTGCCCTGTCTACAAAGTGGAATACACCACTTCCCTGCCTCTCACAGAGAATAAGGAGCACCCACAGGGCCAGACCTAGTTCCAGGCACTGGGGATCCATCAGCAAGTAAAGCAGAACCCCCGGATGGGCTTCTGCCATCTAAGTCAACTAAGTGTAGTGTGTGGTGTTCCGAAGGAGTGACCTGGGAATTTAGAAATTTCTTCTCTCTCACAACAAAGCGTGTGACAATTATTGCTATGGAATTCAAAATCCAAGTCTGGGAGTCAAACGCCAAACACAGGGTATTTTGCTTTATTCATCCCACAGCACTTAAATCAACTCCAGTGCTTCCTGAGGTGCACACGCCTTCAGGGCTGAGTGAGGTTTCTGAACAAGGGAGGAAGGTGAGCCAGTCCTCACCCCTGGGGGACCCAGCCACAGGTTACTGGGTAGCAGCAGAGGACCAGGGAAGCAGACAGAGTCTCGCAAAGCTTGAGGACCCAGGTTTGAGCCACTGGCTCAAGGAGTGAGAAAAAGAGAATCACACTGATATTTAAAAACTCTTAATTCATGTTGCATGTGTGTTGTACACCGCTCTGTGCTAGGTCCTGCCCAGGAGCTCCCCAGAAGACCCCCCTCATCCTTTCAGCCAGGCACTTGAAAGCCTTTTAAATGACTTATCTGATCATCGCAACAACCATTTGAGGCAGTCTCACTTTTTTTTTTAATGTTGAGGAAACTGAGGCACAAAAACTCATCACTGGAAGCATCCAGAGCTCTCATCCCCAGGTGGCCAGGCGCACATGCAAGGTTTGGTTGTTTGGATGCATGGAGCCCAAACCAGCCCCCAATCCACTTCCCATGCCTCTTTGTGTTGACCACACTTGACAACTTAAATCGCTCTCTCCTTCCCCTTGTTCCTTCAAGTGTGGGACAGGCTTTGATCCTCCACAGTGCCAGGAAAGGGGCTTGTCGTCCAGTTATGTTTGTGGGGAAGGGTCATGGAGACCTCCAAGAAGAAATGTGCTGAGTTGAGTTTTAAAAGATGAGAAGAGGCAAGAGGAAGGCATCCTGGGCTGAGGTAACAGCAGGAACAGGGCAAGAAGTCCAGCATGTCTTTTGGTGTTGCTGGTGGGTAGGTGTGAGGTGAGGCCAGGAGGAGGATGAGGCTGGGTGGACTGTGGAAGAGACTTGCAATTGTTCAAGGATACAGAGCCCTTGATCCTTGAAGAATACAGATCATCTTTCAAGTATACAAAACCCTGAAGGGTTTTGATCCAGGGCTCAAAAGGTGTCAAAAAAACAGGGTTTGAAGCAGGTGAGTCATAACTCTGTGATGCTGAGTCATCGGTTTTGCCATCCTTGAGGAACTCCAGCCTTTGGATATGAAGTTTCAGAAAACAATATCCAACCCCAACCACCAGCGGAAGAGAACAGGTATCCTGCTTGATAGCCAGGGCAGGTGGGGCAGCCAGAGTGGCTGGCTTGGCTCTCACAGTTACAGTGATGTTTATATTCTTCATACTCTTTTCTTGTGGAGCCTACCAACCCACTTGGGATGAAGCCGGCACTTTGTCAAATATCTAATTCTGGCTTATATTCTCTTGCCTCATTACTATATGCTCTAGAGTCGGGGATACACCAGGCCTCAGATACACACTTCCCCTGGGGCAGGTGGCAGATTTCTTCCAGAGCATGAGGAGGCGGTCTATCTGAGACCATCTTGAGACTTCTATGAGAAAACAAGTGCTCTTCCTGATCGGGGGAGATACAGCAAGGTCAATCATTCATCTGTGAGAATAAACTGTATCCCAAATAATTGTCAGGGAGGTTCTGGTGTCTGTGGAGAGCATTCAAGCCTCAGGGAGGATTCCTTCTCCACTTTGGCCTGGAGCCTCACCAAGATTTGCCTTTTCTTTGTGATTTTACTCCATCTGTAGTGTAAAACCTCTTGACTTCACATATTTGCAAGTTTTAAAAATCATAATCGAGTTTGAGGACTGTGAAACCAAATTAGGTGGCAAAAAATTACACCTTCTAACTTTTCATAAAATATTCTTTTTTTTTCTTTCTGCTTAACACAAGCTTTATCTAAATAATACTTGAGTTACATTTATTGGGCATTCAATTCAACATAAATAAATATTACTCTGGAGTGATGTGCTCTTAATATTTTATCAGGATGGTGAACATTTCTATTGCCAGGATTGAGCATCATAAGCTCGGCAGTAATTCTCTTTCACGAGCATGGCTTGATCTGAGAAAATAAAATTCAATATGATGACAAAATAACATGCGTAACTTTAACCAAAAGTTACAGGGTGTCCAAATCCGGTGGTGCTTTTGTCTCAAAATCCCTTAATGGGGAAACTTCTTAGGCCATCTTGTTAATTTATCTCTCCAATTAAAAATACATATATATAATTAGCTATAGATATCTGCTTACAAAACATCCAGTGTCGCTCACAAAACCTTGTAAACCACCATAATGGAAAGGATCGAGTGACGGGAGATAACACCCTAGCAGGATAATGTAAGCTGGCGCTGTGGCCCGGCCGCTACCCATCACTCACTAACCTGCACCAAAGAGCTCACTGCTGGGACAGTTTGCGGTGCAGGGAAGCACAGCGGCCACTGAGATCTGGATGGCAGCCATGTCTCCCACAAGCTCTGAGGGTGTGTATTATGAATAGGATGTTTCTCAGGCTCCTTTGGGCAGGGTCTTAGTTTCTCAATGTTTTCTCCATCATCATTGAAGGTAGGGCAGAGGGGTCTTGTTTGCAAGGAACTGTTGGTGTTGTCTCTGCTATTTCAGCTCTTAGTCAGGAAGGGAGACGTACACCCAGGTATTTGGGACCTGAAGGAGCATTACCATCAAGGCAGGAAGCATTTCCTGCTACAGACAAGCCAGACAGACCAAGAGACCTGGTAGGGCATGTCCTAAACAGCCTATGAGGAAAGCTGCAGCCAGGCAGGTGTCTATGGGCCATGATTTTGTGTCTGCCTCTACTCCCTTCACCCCAAGAGGCAGAGTATGGGAAAAAGAGCTGGAAGCCAGGATTCTGTTACTTCTTCCCATAGCAGATAAGGACAATTAATAACAGGAATGCTTCTCACAAGCAAATGTGTTAAATGAGTAAAGTCAAACCACGATTGTCACCTGAATCAGGTGACAAATTCCTCTTCAGTCCCCTCATGGGCCATAAACAAGATACCACGGACTTCTATGCCTCCATTTCTTCATCTGCCTGGTAGGGGTCATTCTGCTCTGACTCCTACAAGATTCCTTTGGGGACTGCGGGAGATAATGTGGTTATACAGGAACACCCGAAGGCCTGAATAGTTCAGAGGGGTCTCCATGGCATTCCTGCTCTGTCACTTTGCTCACAGTCCTGGTGCTTCGGCCTGTGGTGCCCCACTTTCACCAGGGCACAGACCAGCCTCTCTTCATCTGTTTTCCCACACACCTGTCACAAAGCTTTTCATTATAAGTAAGTCACTGCTTCACCCAGGTGTGGCCACATGGTGGCAGGAGAGTCCAACTCATCCCCTTGCTGCCCCACCTCTGGCCTCTGCGGTGGGTCTGAGAAAGCAGCTTCTACTCCATTCCATATAGCACTAAACCCAGACCGTAGTGTGCAATCAATAGTTTGCCATCAATAGTTTTTGGGTAACCCAGTTTGGCTGTAGCAGAGCCCAGAGCAGGAAATCCTAAACAGGGACAACTTAACAGTTTGAAGTTCCTTGGCCATTTCTGCCACAAGACGTCTCCTCCTTCCCAAGTATTTTGAATTCTACCTGCCACTCTTCCTAGCAAGGCACTACTCATCCCATAAACTAGAATATCAGGGTAATCACTCAGTTTGGGGTGGTGAAGAAGACCTTAACTGAGCCGTAGATTCCCCCTGTTTTAAGACCCCTGGGAAACCACTAGCATGGATCACAGGAAAGGGAGCTGGAAAGGATGCAGGGACTTCACTTATTGAGATGTGTATGTCTGTCAGGGGCCATATTTACCTCTCTAAGTCATTTGGGTCTACTGTCATCAGTCCTTACTCTTTTGATTGTTTTTATGTCTGGGGGATCACAGATCTTAGTCTCTGGAGCTGAAGGTCAGGACTTAGACCTTGTGTCAAAAATTCCTATGTCAGTTTTGGGGGTGAACAATTCAGGACTCAGGAGGAAACAGTGGAGCCTTAGTCCCTGGAGCGAAAGGGATTGTCTAAGCATCCCGTGTGGTCAGAGAGGATCCAGGTAGACTTCGAGAGAGGGACTCACCTTCTGAATAGTAACCTGGACTCCGACGCCAGCTCTGTGGAGAGTCTCCCATAAAAGGCCCTGCACGCTCCACGGACGGCCCCGGAGGCTCGCAGGTCAGACTTGACTCTCTTCATCCTCCTCGCCTTAGTACAGGAGCCAGAAGGAGCTCTGGTGACAGAGGGCGCTGGTCCGCTGCCGTCTGCGGGACCCGGGGCTTCCTGCCTGGAAGGCCTCCCACCCTCTGTACAGGCCCAGGCCCCAGGGGGCTTCCCGATGGTTCCGCCGTGGTCTCGCCCCCAGGGAGAAATTGTGCGGGGAAAGCTCCCGGGCCCACCCTGGTCCCGGCAATGCGGTCCGGCAACCCCTGTCGGCCAATTTGGGACTTGGCCATTGCGGCAAACCCCGGGTCAGGCTCTGAAGCCAGAACCAGAAATAGCCTTTGCGGTGGGGAGGGGAGACTGTGCGGGCAGCAATGCCAGTAGACACTAAATAGATCTGAAAAAAAAAAAAGCAAAACAAAACCCGAATCACACGTTCTTTGCCAAGGTAAGCATTTAATGTGTTAGAGCGACTTTACATGAATCTAAGCAGTATAATTCAAAGAGGCTCAGATTGGGAGTTAAAGCAAATGTAAATGTAACTAAGCAGTTTACATTAAAACAAAAACTAAGTTATATTGACTTCTTATTGTGAGCTAGAGCACACTAGAAAGGCAAATCAACACATTAACTCAGAAAGACACATCCCACACACATCTAATCATCTTATTGCAAGTTGGAACAAATTAAGATAAATCTAAGTAGTAGTCCTAAACCTAACTTCCTGTGAGAAATGAGGACAAACCGAGTTTATGTGAAATCAAGCTCAAAATCGCTCATTTAAAATAAAATGTATGAGCTTTAAAGTGCTATAGAAATTTTTTTGTGTGCAAACAAGCTCAGGAACAGTCACCTCAAAAGCACTATCATAGCGCAAATTAGAGAAAATTAAGTAGGTTAAGTAAAAGCAGTGTCACATTACACATTTATATGCAAGGCAAATTAAAAGTACCTTATTATGTTGAGTTAGTGAAAATGAAGAGGAAACTAAACTATGTGAACAAGCAAGCAATATATTTACTAACAAGCAATATGTTTGTAAACAAGCTAAGAATCAGACATTCTCCTCTAAGAAAACTTCTAGTGGCGAGAAAGAGCAAATAAAAATGAGTTAGAACCAATTTAGATAAATCTAAGCAGTATTAGGGAATATGTCATTACTCTTTAATTTACTTGTTATGAAGAATTAGAGTAAATGTAGTCAATACTAAGTGTTTTAGGTGAAATCGAGCTCAAAGTCGCTCATTCATTTTAAATTAAACTTCTTATTGCTCCTTAGAGATAATTCGCATGTAATGGTTAAAACAACTGCAGACTCAAGCATTCTCCAAAGGACCTTCCTAAGGTAACTCAGAATATTTCTAAGAGTTTATTTGAAATCAAGCTTGAAATCATCCATTCATTTCAAACAGATCTTATAAGCTTCACCGGTACTTTGTAAACTTTATGTGTGCAAACAAGCGCGGAAACACACATTAATCTCAAAATTTCCTGCTTCCCTCACTTGCTAGTGGGAGTGCCTCAGGCCTGGAACAAAGGCTCCTCTTTTCCCCACAGCGGACAGAGCAATTTTGACTGAGACCACTGGAAATTATGTCCCTGCTTCTCCCTCCAGAGGCTGAGTCCAAATTTTAGCTCCACAAGCTAAGTCCCCATTTCCCCATATCAGAGGCTTAGACCCCACTTCTCCATCCATAGGCTAAGTCCCCACCACATGTCCACTGGCTAGGTCCACACTTCTTTTTACAGAGGCCGAGTACCAATTTTGGCTGCACAGATTACTTCTAGCCCCAGAGGCTACATCCCCCGCCCATACTCCAGTTTTAGAGAAAATAAGCTTATGACCACATATTGTTCTCCAAATTTCCTTATTTTTTGTGACTTACAGCAAATTAGGATGAATCTAAGCAGTTTCAGTGACAACAATGTCAGAATCATGTATTCATATCTAATGTAACTTCCCATGGTGATTTAGATAAAATCTACCAAGCAGAATTGTTGAAAACAGGCAGGAAACCACACTTTCAACTAAGTTCCAGGTTCTGGTTCAGGAACATTTCAAATGCAATATCTTATTGTGAGTTAGAAATGTTTAGATGAAACTAAGCTGTTTATAGTAAAACAACTCAGAAGCTATCATTCTTCCTGAATTACTCAGTGTTTTCCAGAGAAATGGAACCAATAGGGTGTCTGTGTGTGTTTGTATATATTGAGATTTATTATAATGAATCTGCTCACATGATTATGGAGGCCAGTAAGACCAAAATCCACAGGGTGGGCCAGCAGGCCGGAGACCCAGAAGAGATGATGATGCAGTTCCAGTTCAAAGGCAGTCTCCTGGAGAATTCCTTTCCATTTGGGAGCCACGTCTTTATGTTCTATTGTTTTTATTCAGTTGATTGGCTGAGGCCCATCAACTATCTGCATACTCGAAGTTCACTGATTTAAATATTAATCTTATCCAAAAACACCCTCCAAGTTGACATATAAAATAAACTATCACACTTTCCAAACCTAACTTTTTATAGGGAGAGCAAATGGAGTTCCTACTAGGCATTTTATGTGAAATTAAGCTTGATACCACTCATATATTACAAATAAAACTTCTTTCTTATTGTTGGAGCTATGTAAGTTCAGGTGCATTCTTCTCAATGATATCTGATTAAGGTGAGTTGGAGCACAGCTAGTTGAAAGTATAAAATGAAATCATTGACTCTGAGTTCCACCATGACCCAGATACAGATCATCTTCCTGACTATGTGACGCTCACCCTGACTCTGTCGGGAGCCTTAAAGCCTGCACCCAAAGATAAGAACCACATCCTGTTACCGAGAACAAACTCTGCTAGCTGTGACCATTTGGACAGCCACGGCACTGTGAAGCGCCCACCTTATCCCGTGTCTTTGATCCCCATTCCGCCATCTGCAGAGCGGGAGCCTGCAACTGCTGGCACAGCCCATCTGTTTCTGACCAGCCAGGTAGAAATTACCTCATCTGGTGGACGCCAATAAGCTTGTAACGAATACTCTCTGATCAGTCCCGCCCCTGCCCTCTCCACTTGAGTGTATAAATATAACCGCTCGACAATAAAATTTTGAGGCTCGATCAGAACACTGTCTTGCCTCCATTCTTTTCTCCCGCCCATGTTTTCTTTAAGGTGCGGTCCTCCTCGGGTTCTACGCAATAACTAGGTCCTGCAGGTCGGGACATGACTCTACCACCCTGACCCTGTCTCTCACCCTCATATTGAGCCTTGCAATCTAAAGCCAAAGTCCACGTCCAAGGTCAAAGTCAAGGTTACAGGTTCAGCATACAATTTTTTTTTACCAATAACTTATTACTTGTTAATATAACTAGTGAGAACTAGTAACTAGTAGAGACAATGAAATAATCCAGAATAACTAGATAACTAGACATAATCAGAATAACTAGAACATATAAAACAGAAGTTCTAGAACATATATGTGTCTCAGGTTATCACTATCTGGTTATCTAGCAGGAATTCTAACAAAAAAAGTTAGAATTTGAGTGCTTTTGAACATTTGTGTTTTGCAGCACTTTTGAATGGTTTTTGAAGAATAATAAGTGATTCTCAGCTGATTTTATAAATACCCTAGATTCTGAGTACACTATAACTCTCAATAAAAAAGATCTTAAAAATAGTGTTTGATTGTGGGGTTGTTTACACAAATCTTGCTTTGATTCATTATAATTCCTCTATATCACAATAAGAAATATTTTGAGTACTTTTGACTACATTTGAAATGTATTAAGAAAAATATCTGACTTGAGTTCATTTTTGCAAATGTCATAAGTAGTTTTAACACATAGCAAGAAAGTGCACTTGTGATGAATTTCTCACTTGATTTGTTTAAAGTTTATATTAATCTGAGTTTATTCTAAGACGCAATAAGAAAATGAATAAAATGACTGAGCTTGTGTTCTCTAACACTGCTTCTTTAAAATATATAATATATATGATATTGAACTTCTTTACATTAGGCTGCTTATTTTTTCAAATACTGACTGAATTCATAGCACTTTGATTTCGATTAGTATGTGTGTGGGGGAAATAATTTTCCTTCTACCCTTCTAAGTTCTTCTGGATGTTCTAAAAATTAAATTGACATGAGACAGATTAATAGGAGAAAATAACCAAATTTATTTCATATGTACATACAGGGGTTCCATAAGAATAAGAGATCCGAGGAAGACATAGGAGAGTTGAGGTTAATATGCTATTCTGGACTAAGGAGAGGGAGTCAGGGGTTTGGGACTGCAAAGAGAAAGTAGGCAATTCACACACAGATGAGAAAGAGTAAACATATGGTAAACAAATTCTTGCTGGGCCAGACAGAAACAATGGGACACATATTCTGATGCTAAGGTGATAGATAGCTCCTTTCCTTTAAGCAGGTTTTTGTATCTGAATTCCTTTAGGCTGGTAAGGGGGAGGGTCCAAGTTTCTTTCTGAGTCTAGTTTTTTAAAAATAACCACCTTAAAATAATCAATATCTGAAAAGGCATATTTTGGGGTGGCAAACTCAGCTTCCCCTCACTAGCAACACGCAGGTTTCTTTAAGAACATACAGTGTGGACTCATTTCCATAAATACTACTTCAATTCATTATCTCCCCAAAGAGGAAATTCTGAGATCTTTGAAGTTTTGAGGACTCTCAAGTACTTTTGAATACTTTCGAAGGTTCTTTTGAGAACAACATGTGATTCAAGCTTGTTTTCATAAACACGACTTAGCTGTATTTAGTTTGGTCTCATTCCCAGGAACAAAGCGCAGTTGAGGCAAACGTGTGTTCCCCAGGTTTTTAGTTCAGGTCTTTTCTGAACATGTGTCCTGTCCTGGCTGTTGCGGAGACTGTTTGGAAGAAGAGTCAGAGTCTGGAAATGTCTAACTTACATGGATAAAGGAGAGGAGGATGGACAATACTAGCCGCCCAACCCCCACCTCCATGGCCTTTTATTAAGTTTCACAACAATGCTGGCTTTGTAATTTAATAATAGTTACTCTTAGCAGATACAAGCTACAGCCAACTCCCAGATTCAGCCTCAAAGCCACTACCGTGTTCTCAGCTACTTCCTCTCAAGTATCTTTTTCTTATCCTCTTAAGTATCTTTTTCTAGTCCCTAGAGCAAGAAGTCTTGGAATTGGTCAGGCGTATGCGCCCTTCCTGCAATGTGTCCTTGTGTGCAAGTCCACATTTGCTTCCATTGTTCTGTTGCTCCAAGCACCAAACATCCTGCCAGGACCGCAGGCATCTCTTACAACACCTGGCCACATGCTTAGTTTTTGAAATTACCAGGTATCCACAGGAGCCTTTTAATGCTCTAATTTCCCAAAGAAATTCTC
Source organism: Pteropus medius (assembly GCF_902729225.1). NCBI lineage: Eukaryota > Metazoa > Chordata > Mammalia > Chiroptera > Pteropodidae > Pteropus > Pteropus medius. Next base: position 4,153,322 of record NW_024342471.1, read on the forward strand.
TCCTCAGCTTCTCCTCCCAGGCACTCAGCATTCTGTTGTTTGCCTCAACTGTAATCACCCCTTCCCCCCACCCTCACACATTGATGGCAGCTGTTTGCTCATTTGCCTTCCAGTGTTTTGGGGGAATGCTGTCTGCATTACTCCTTTTCTGTTCTGAGTGATTTCCTTAGGTGGAGCAAAGGCAAGCACCGTGTGTCATTCCTTCAGGTGGTCTGCAGACAGGTTACAATAGAGCGTTCATTTTTTGGTTAGAATTCTTTGAGAATAAGTTCTGCTCTCCTTACTTTAGAAGCAGAGACCAGGGTTCTACACTGTGAATGTGGGCTATCGTCTTCAAGACCACCACTCAGCCACAAGGGGAAAGGGGCAAGGGCAAGTAAAAACTGCAAAGCTTTCCTACTATTTTTTCTTTTCTTTTTAAAAAACAGACTTTTTATTTTTAAAGAGCAGTTTTAGATTCACAGCAAAATTGAGCAGACGGTCCAGAGATTTCTCTACCCCTACACATGCACAGCCTCCCCCACTAACAAAATCCTGCACTGGAGTGGTACATTTGTTATAGTCAATGAGCCTACATGGACACATCATTATCACCCAAAGTCCACAGTTTACATTAACATTCACTCTTGGTGTTATATATGCGACAGTGATGTATATCCATCTACCTATACTATCATACAGAATAGCTTCATTGCCCTAAAGATTCCATGTTCTGCCTATTCATACCTCCCTCCCCCCTAAAACCTGACAGCACCAATCCTTTTGCTATCTCCATAGTTTTGCCTTTTATAGAGTGTTATATAGTTGGAACCATATGGTATGTAGCCTTTCAGATTGGCTTCTTTCATTTAATAATACGCATCTAAAGTTACTCCATGTCTTTTCATGACTTGATAATTAATTTCTTTTTAGTGCTGATATTCCATTGTCTGGATGTATCACAGTTTATTCATCCATTCACCTCCTGAAAGACATCTTGGTTGCTTCCAAGTTTTGGCAATTATGAATAGAGCTGTTACAAACATCTTTGTGCAGGTTTTTGTGTGGACATACTTTTCAACTCCTCTGGGTAATTACCAAGAATCATGATGGCTGGATCATATGGTAAGAGTATATTTAGTTTTGTTAAAAATTGCCCAAGTATCTTTCAAAGTGGCCATACTATAATCAAGTCCAAGCTTGTGCCTCTTGCTGCACAACAGCCAATGAGTCGAGTGACAAGGTGTTAGAGAAAGAAAAGCAATTTTATTTGTGAAGCCAGCAAGCCAAGAAGATGGCAAACTAGCATCCTAAAGAACCATCTTAAGAAAGTATAGAAATCAGGCTTCTTTTATATCAAGGGGGAACAGGAGGGGCAAGAGGCGATTGACAACCACAGACATCTGGGGGCCAGCAAGAGTCTGAGGAAGACTGTGAAACTTCTTTGTTGTTAGTCTATTGACTCCAGTTGATGTGAGTCTGGTCATGAGGTTCTTTCAAATCTTTGATAAATAATCATTATTATTTTTGTACATACTTCCCTTACCCCCTTGGGAGAGGCCATTTCTGGTAAGGGGCCATTTTTGTAAAACTCACACCATAAGCAGAATGACTCAATATTAAGCAGAAGTTATTAAGCTGAAGGCCATGAAAACAAAACAGGCATGAACAAGATGGAGTCAGAGAGGCTGAGCATTTCACTCTATTATACTATTTTGCATCCCTGCCAGAGATGAATGAGAATTCCTGTTGCTTCATATCTTTTCCAGCATTTGGTGTTATCAGTGTTTTGGATTTTGGTCATTCTAATAGGTGGGTAGTGATACTTCATTGTTTTCATTTGCAATTTCCTAATGACATATGGTGTGGAACACCTTTTCATATTATCATTTGCCATCTGCATATCTTCTTTGATGAGGTAACTGTCCAGATTTTTTGCCCACTATTTAATTGGGTTGATAGTTTTCTTATTGTGGAATTTTAAGAATTCTTTGTATATTCTTTGTATATTAAGAATTCTTTGTATATGTAGATAACAGTCCTTTATCCTTTAGATTTTTCACAAATATTTTCTCCCAGCTTTCCTACCATTTTTAAGTTAACATTTTCTTAGTTCATTTGATTTCTGTAAACATTCGACTATTTTCCAGAGTTCTGACAAAGTTACTTTTGATGGTTTTTGCTTAATTGTTCATGTTTTGTAGAGAGATGGGTCTTTGGAGCTACCAATCTATTTTCATTGACATCATCTCTGTTTTTTATCTGAACTGATCCTAGTATGTTGTTCACATGGTGAATAACAGTCACAATAGGATGCAGAGAGATGTGGAGGGAGGTATTCAGATCCAGGTCAGGATTCTACCCAGTACTAACATGGAAGTTTCCAAGACAACAAAAAGGAATGAGTCTAATCTATGATAGCCAAAACAGAATTTCAGGAAAGTCGTATTTCTCTCCTGGCTCTGAGTGGCCCTGTGGTGATTTTCTCTCTCTCCTAAGTACTGGACAACAGAGAAGTCTCAGAAGGCTGGTATAGGGAAGGTATAGGGAAAGCGAAGAGAAATGAGGGAGTGGAAGAAGAGATGGTGTTAGAGAAAATTAAAATCTCCTGCCAACCCGAGAAATCCTCTTCACAAATGTAGAAAAGAAAGAAAATAGTTTTATTATGTTATTATTGAATAAGCATTAAACCAGAGTACAAAATGCATTGTAGGCAATCTACCAATGAAATTATAGAGACAAAAAGAAACACCAATTTTTATATAGTTGAGCAGATACGACCCATCACAAACATGTTTTCAATATTAACGGTAATTTGTCCTCTTATAAGAGGATTTTACAACATTATTTGCTATACGTTTTTTCATAGTTCATCATAAATTCACCTGGTAATTGGGGTAGCCACCTGTGCTAGTAATTGTTTTTATTTGAAAGAAAAATAAAATCTCTTCTATCTCTGTGTCTAGCAGGTGGTTGGTTACAGGTTGGAGCCAGGCACCTAAGGTAAACTCCCACAATGACAGGAGTCTAGGGGCAGTATCTTCCTTAACGTTTGCATTTCAAAGAGGTGGCTCCCAGGTCTTTTAAGAAAAACATTCCTAGATTGTAAAGCTGGCAAGATACTTTTCAGCCTTTAAAAAGATTTACGTACATACCAAAGGAGCACATTTAAGAATAGGTTTCTCAAGGAAATGCTCTAAGAAGAAGGAGGGAGGGACTAGTCTATTTTCTCTTCCGCTATGGTGAAAACTAAATTTAACTCACACTTACCATTACAATTCAAACGCTCTTCCCATGAGCTGAAATATGTCTCCTTAGCGGAAATCCTGTTAAAAAAGACAATAGACCCCACAAGGAGTCACTGGAGCTAAACCCAAGTCACCAGACCAACACTTAACACCAGTCAGTCTGGAGTTTACCTGGTCAGCACGAGTGAGGAAATTCCATCCTCCCCCTCGCCCGCTGTCTTCCCCTAAGGGAAGGTGACCTTGCCTGAAACAATCCACTCTTTGCTAGTACTTCCTTCCCCGCCCCACTTTTCTGCCTATAAAGGTCTCCCATTTTATACAGCTTCTCAGAGCTCCTATCTCCTAGGTGGAGTGCTGCTCGAGTAGTTGAAGAAAGTCAATTAGATCAACTTAGTTGAATTTTGTTTTTAACACCCAGATCCTAAATAAAAGGCTTTAGTGGCGATTCCATCTTCCAGGAACTGGATAAGAGTTTGTCACTAACTTTGAGAACGTGGACAAGAGGAAAATGACTACATGCATCCAAAGGAGAACGTTATAATTGAGGATAAGGGATCAACTGAGACTGGGAGGACTGCTTTTTGCCTTCCCCTCCTGTTTTTCCTGCCAGGAAAATGGGGATGCCCACACGGGTGCGCAAGCAGCAGGAAGCCACATTTAGATGGCGTTCACAGAAGGTGGTGTATAGGTTATATAGCCTAAGCCCAGGGAATTTAACTCGGTCATGGGTCGAAATAAAATCCAAAACACAGAAAAGCCTTTCAGCCTACGTACTGGACTAGCCAGACCCAACAAACGTTAAAGCCTTGACGCAATGGACCCGCGGGCTCAGGGGCGGGATGCGGAAACCATCTCCAGAAGGTGCCGCGGAGGCTTCTGGGGAATGTAGTCTTTCCGTCGAATGGGCAGAGGGAACAGACTTCACTCCGGAATCACTACCTGTTTTATGCACAGGTATCTTAAGAAAAGAGACGGATAGGTTGTCATTACTATAGACATTGTCCAGGTGAATTGACCTCGCGTCCCAGAAGCCGCAACGGTGGCGGCCTATGGTTGGCGGAGCCGGGGGGATTCTGGGAACTGTAGTTCTGAGCGGCGGAGGACTGCACGGACTTAAGAGTGCCGGTTCTAGTGAGCGAGGCCTGCCCCGGCCTCCTGCTGAAAGGAGGGTGGGGAAAAGTTGGGCCTGGAATTAAGAATCTGGGTAGAGTAAGGCTCGTGGAGGAGGCAGTAGCTCCGGCCGGCGGGTCGAGGAGGTTTCATTTTTGGCGAAGGGGGCGCGGCCCGAGACACACATTCGGGGCGGGGAAATGGAGATGAGACTCAGCCAGCTGTGCATCCCTGGGCTGCTCAGAGCTACGCGGACCTTCTCCGGCTAGGGCGAGTGAGCTAGAACTCTAATTTTTTGAAGGAGGTGGTATTATTCGTTGCCAAACAATTTCCGAATAGGGAGGCGGCTGCAGTCATGCATCATCGGGGTTTATTTGGGCTGTGGGCATGAGGTCAGCCAAGGCCAGAAAGACAGACACCTCCTGTGTGGGGATGGGGGCGCGGCTCCGGCTATATATACCCTGTTATTTCTGGCAAAGGAGTACTTACTTGGGTCCTGCGTCTACGAAAGTTCGTGGAAACCGAGCATTGATCATGATGATCAAGTTTTGGGGGTTTTTTTGTTTGTTTGTTTTAGTGAGGCTCCATATAGCCCTATGGGGAGGGGGTTAGTCTCAGGCTCTGCTGTACCTTGATTTGTTGAGGTGGGTGTGTGGAGGTGAGCTTGATGTGAACTGAATATCCCTAGGGGATCTGGGGGAATGTCTGGACTCCTGGGGCTTTTAAGGAGTGTGAGAGGTTCTGACCTAGGACAGACATCCTCCAGTGGTGGTGGAGTGCACACTGGGACCTGCATGTAGGCAGTTTTTAGAGAGCGGGTGGGTCTGCTTCTTTGGGATCTCTTGTCCCAGGGTTTGTTGGGAAGCAGGGGCCGTTGGCTGTCTATTCGAATTACTTCCCACATCTGGTGGGGTCCAAGTATCAGGATTTTAATTTAATTTTTAATTTTTTGGCACGGATAAATTTTGAACCTACCCAGCGAACCCCCATGGACCTATTACCAGATCTAGCATTTATTAATTAATGGCCATTCTTGTTTCACATACATCCCCTCCACCCTATATGGATAAGCTTTGAGTATTGTCACACCCCAGAGGGGTTGGTCACTACTGACATTACCACTGACCCAGCTGGCTAAAGGCATGGCACTCCACAGCTAGAGTTCAAATCTAGGCACTTTCTAGCTCTTCAACTTGAGCAAGATTTATAACTCTGCCTCAGTTTATCCTAAGACCTAACTTATGAGGCCTTTGAGAGGTAAAACTTATACAGTGCATGGTATATAGTAAGAGTTTTTTGTAATTATTAACTATTACTAATAATGTTACCACTTGAGGCCCATAGCCACTGAAGGGGTTCCGAACAGGCCTCCCCAAGATGTGTCACTTCGGCATGTGAATTATTTTGAGTTGAAGGCAGTCGAGACCCTGTGGGCTCACGAGAAATTTTTCCCTCTCCTTTAAAGAGTCTAAATTTAGGGCTTTGCCCATAATAAGAGTTATCACAAGAAATTACTATTTATGACCTATCCATAGGGCAGGGCAAACTTCTAATTACTGAACATCTGCTCTTCTTTTTGTCCTGTAAACAACCTTCCTCTCTGGAGCCCAAGGCACCTTCATCCTTAGCTCAGAATGCCATTATACCTCATTTTCTCTTTCTGTTCCTGAACCTCTCACACGTGGGTTTCCCATATGTGGGTATGTAATTAACTTTGGTTGTTTTCTCTTGTTCATTTTATCTGTCTTATGAAGATTTAATTATTAGAACAGCCAGAAGAACCTAGAAAGGTAGAGGAAAGTTGCTTCTCCTTCCACAGCAAAAAAAGAATGGATTCCTTACTTAATAACAGCATATCAGGGCAGGCTGTGTTCTGATGACTACGCTTGGCTCTGTTCCTAGAAACTATTTTCTTCTCTGACAGATCTGAGGCTATTATTTTTAAACTAAGAGGTGCACCCCTCATTTTGAACTTGGAGATTTCTAGCCTGGTATCTGGAGGCCAAGAGAAATTCCTGAACCTCACACTGACTGTTTTTTCCTCAGGTCCACCTTCTCATATCCCTGCCTGTCCAGAGAGGACTGTGTAGAGAGAGTGGGCTCCTGACAGCCCACTCGAAGGTGATTACCACTCACCTTTCACATTCTTCACCTCTCTCAGTGTTTTCTGTGCTCCAAACCATAGGTGAATTTCCTTTGCTCCTCCTGACGTCTTGTGTCCTGCAATGTCTCATTTGAGGCTCAGAGGTCTTGCTTATTTTCCTAGGATACCAGGGCTGATTTAAGGGCAAGGCTTTTATAGGGAATATTACTCCAGACCAGTGTTCTCACTCAGGTTATCGCCATCCTTGCCCCAGCAACATTTCTCTTAAAAAACAATTCAGCTGAGTAACTTTGAAGATATAATTGGCTTTTCAATAATTCATGAATTGGGCAGCATCCCAGCTAGCAAATAGAAAATGAAGAGCTCTACAAAAGGGAAGACAAACTGTCTTTCCCAATTTACTTTAAAGGTCACCTTCCTGGGAGAGGTTGAGACTGCTATTAAGTCTTCGTTTTCTGTTGTGGGGGCAGGTGACTATTTTGGAACTGTCGTTTATTTTTTTAACCCTTTTAAGGTTTATTTCTATGCATTTTATGTTCTTGATGCTTTTGGAAACCTTTTTTAAATGTGCTTTTCTAATTGTTTCTGACTAGTATTAAAAAATACAATCGATGTTCCTCTATTGACCCCTTATATCCAGCCCCCCTGGCTAAATTTAAATTCACTTATTAGTTTTAGTTTTTTTAATTTTTATTTTTCAATTAGAGTTGAGAGTCAGTATTATTTTAGGTTAGTTTCAGGTGTACAGTGTAGTGGTTAGACATTTATAGAATTTATGAAGTGGTCCCCCTGATTAGTCTAGTACCCACCTGGCACTACACATGGTTATTGCAATATTATTGGCTGTGTTTCCTGTGCTGTACTTTACATCCTTGTCACTATTTTGTAACTACTAATTTGTACTTCTTAATCGCTTCACCTTTTTCACCCAGCCTCCCAATCTCCCTCCCATCTAGCAGTCACCAGTTTGTTCTCTCTTTGTGTCTGTTTCTGTTTTGTTTGTTCCTTTATTTTGTTCTTTAGATTCCATATATAAGTGAAATCATATGATATTTGTTTTTCTCTGTCTGACTTATTTCACTTAGCATAATACCCTCTAGGTCCATCCTTGTTGTTGCAAATGGTAAGATTTCTTTTTTTTTTTTATGGCTGACTAATATTCCATTGTATAAATGTACCATAACTTCTTTATCCAATCCTCTATTGATGAGCACTTAGGTTGCTTCCATATCTTGGCTATTGTAAATAATACTGCAGTAAACACAGGGGTGCATATATCTTTTTGAGTTAGTGTTTTGGTTTTCTTTGGATGGATACCCAGAAGTGTAATTGCTGGGTCATCAGATAGTTCTATGTTTAATTTTTTGAGGAACTTCCAAACCATTTTCCATAATGGCTGTACCAATTTGCAGTCTTACCAACAGTACACGAGGGTTCCCTTTTCTCTACATCTTTGCCAACACTTGTTTTTTATTTATTGATAGCCATTCTGGCAGGTGACAGGTGATATCTCATTGTGGTTTTGCATTTCTCTGATGATTAGTGATCATATGTCTACTGGCCATCTATCTGTATGTCCTCTTTGGAGAAATGCCTATTCAGGTCCTTTGCCCATTTTTTAATTGGATTGTTTTTTGGTGTTGCGTTGTATGAGTTCTTTATAAATTTTGGATATTAACCCCTTATCAGATGTATCATAGGCAAATATCTTCTTTCATTCAGTAGGTTGTCTTTTTGTTTTGTCCACGATTTCCTTTGCTGTGCAAAACCTTTTTAGTTTGATTTGTTTATTGGGGCAGTATTCTCATTTGTTTATTTTCTCTTTTGTTTCCCTTGCCTGAGAAGATATATCAGAAAAAATATTACTAAGAGCAATGTCAGAGAGTTTACTGCCTATGTTTTCTTCTAGGAGTTTTATGGTTTAGGGTCTTACATTTAAGTCTTTAATCCATTTGAGTTTATTTTTGTATATGGTGTAAGAAGGTGGTCCAGCTTCATTTTTTTGCATGTATCCGTCCAGTTTTCCAACACCATTTACTGAATAGACTGTCTTTACACTCCATTGTATAGTGTTGCCTCCTTTGGATTATTCTAGTTTTAATTTTTTGGATTCTAGGACAAAGTTGTGAGTATTAATAAAGACAGGTTTATTTCCCATAGATTATCAGTTTTATTAATTTTGTATATATTCTAGTATTTTTTTGTCAAAAGGCAAAGATTAAACACACATATTTATGCTCCCCACCCCACCTTTCCTAAAGGTGCCTTTGCTTAAAATGAAGTTTTTAGTTGATGTGTAGTAAAATTTTCCCACCTCTTCCTTAATGTCTTCTGTACTTTAAATATTTTTTCTTTTTAAAGAAAATCTGCCTGTGTACATTCTATATGTTTCTAAATGTTTATTTTTTTGGTGCTAATATTTAGCTCTTTCTCTACTTATCCTAATCATATGGCAGAAGAGAGAGTGACCATCTGTGCTTATGGTGTTAGGGAATGAATCTAAGAGCTTCTTAGGGGAACCCTAGCTAGCCTCAAAAGGGAACTTGGCAGCAGTAGGACTGCCATCATTTGGGCTGAGATCCTGGACAGGGTGTCTGAGTTGCTTCTGATGGTGGTAAAGATCCTAATACCACCTGCCTTTTAGGACCACATGAGTGGAGGACTTCAGCTTGGGACCATCAGGAGACACAAATGTACCTCTCTGATAAGGCCGTGTGGCATACACGTATAAAAAAGAAAGGTGGGAGGTTATCTTTACAGAGTCATTGTGAGTCCTGGAGCTCTTCCTAGACTAAGAAGGACTCAGTTTGATCCCACCCCCCACTCCCCCAAAAAAACAAAACTAACTCAGAGTACGGGAACATAGGGGATCAAACAGCTGGAACCCTGGTCCAGTGGATTAGGAGCTGAGTTCTGAATGCCCCAGTTAGTCTGGAAGGAGACATTCTGAGGCTCTTTCTCCACAGGCATTATGCTGTTTCTTCTCTCTGACTCAGGCTCCAAGTGACAGAGGTTGATACAAGACATGGGGTTTGTACCTGAGGTTCAGGGGTGGGAGGAAAGTGTAAACTGTCACATAAGGGAGAGTGGCAGGGGACAGACTGAAGGGCCTACAGGCTGGAAAGGAATGAGATAAAAAAAATCCAGGGAACCTCCATAGACTGAGACTCCATATTTGTTGAAGAGGAGGCTGTGAGAGGGCAGGATCCCTGCTGAGGAGGCACAAACAGGGCCTTATAGTAAAGGTCCTGGCAGTGTCAAATTGCCTCTCCACTCCACAGGTCCTGCAGGGCTTCATGGAAACAAGGTGGGCTTTTATAAGGAAGAAAGTTTGGAGAAGTCATCCCAGGCAGCAGAACTCGATCTCGAGATGAAATAACTTCTACCTGGCCTTCTGGCAGAATTTCAAGGCAAACACTGGGCTGACCCTGAGACCATGATGTTGCTTAATCCTTCTATTTGAGGAGAGCAGGACTGGGAGGAGATTTTGCCTTTGGAGAACACGGAAGATATAGAGACCATGAAGAAATTCACCCAAAATCATGTGGCAAAAGGTGAGAGTTGTTGAGGGTAGGGAAGGTGAAGAGGGGGAGCAAGGCTCCAGGTTCAGCTGAGAATGCTCTAGCGACCATAGCCGAGTAAAGGGACCACTTACTCCATTACAAGGCTTAGAGGACCTGCTCTGGGAGCATTATGGGAGGCCTGGTTTCTCACAGCTTCTTTTTCTTCTCCTAGGTTTGGCTTCTAACGATACTGACTGGCTCCAAGCAAAGGAGGGAAAGCCTAAAATGCCAGTGAGTTGGGGTTACTTTTTTTGTTGTTGTTCTGAAATGCTGGTTCATTTTCCAGAGACTAGGTATACTGTATGTTCATCTGCCATGGCCAGTCTTGGGAAGAGAAAAGACAATCAACAAGTCCATGCCTGTGTCAGGCACTGTGTTGGCCACTTCATAATGATTTCTGCATTTGTTTATTTTATTTTCCTTGTTGAAAAATATACCCAAGATTAATAGTAAGAGTCCAGGAAACTTTAAAACATAAGGGATATTTTTGAAAAACAGATTATTAAAAATCTTAAATGTACTGTTAAATTAATTTCATTTCATATCCATACTAATATTTTGCACTGGATTTTTTTTTTTAACTATTGAAATGTTCGAACCTATATAGAAGTGGAAAGCATAGTAATAAAGGGCCTCAGATACCATCATCCAGCTTCACCAGTCATCTGCCATGGCCAGTCTTGTTTCCTTTCTACCTCTCCCGTGTCCCTCACTGGATTATTTTAGACAAATCTCAGCCATCATAACATTTTCTCCATAATTCTTAAAAATAGCTGTAAGAGGGTGGTGGTAGTGGTAATACTGTTTATTCCAGAGAGAGAAAGTCTGGCCTAGGGGGGTGTGTGATTTGTGCATGGCCACACTCATCTAGTCAGTGGTAGAGCTAGGATTTCAACCCCATTTTCTCTGACTCTCAAGCTCCTGCATCTTCTAGTGTATTGCCTTCAAGACTCTGCCACATAAATCCCCATCTAAAAATGTAGGAGCATATTTTTCAGTTCTAAGGAATGGGCTTGCATTATATAATGAATGACTCATACAGAATACTCTCTCTAGATACAATGCTTCACACCCCCCATTCTCTTCTTTACCAGAAATTTGATGTATTCTTTTATATGAGGTGTGTGTGTAAGATTCTGCAAGCCAAACCAGTAGGTTTATAAGTAGACTATCAAGGAGCCTACAAGTTCTTTGGAAAAATAATGTGTAAAAACAAGAAATGATGGCAATAATAGTTATTTTTACTATAATGATTGAATTGGTTACATAATCGTGCAGTAAACGCTATTACAAAGTGCTAGCCTAACGCTTTCAAAGCAATGTCCAGCCACTCACAGTTTATTGATAATTAAACTCAGTGATACAGCAGGACAGGGCACATTCCTTGAGTGGTGGCGGTGGGGGGGGAGGGTAGGGGCGGAGCTCAAGCCCTACACTGAGAGAGAAAAGGGTTCTTTGCTGAGCCCAAGAAAGAATTGAAACGCCTGCTAAAGTTAGAGCCAAAAGGAAAGTTTATTAGAGAAGGGAAAAAGCAAAGACGAGAAAGTAAGGACAAAAAGCCAAGACAAGAAAAAAAGCCCCCATGTTGGGTAATCCAGTTTATATATCACTTAGTTTTTCTGTGAATCACAGCTCAAAGACTTTTGTTTACCCATTTTCCTTTGACATGGACATACAGTGAGAAAGGATAAGAGTATCTAGCATGTAAAGGTACAAATGTGTTGTGTGAAAGGGCTGCTGATAGTTCCTAGCCTTCGATCCATAGGTTCCCCATGATTTTAGCCGTAGGGAATGAACGATTTTGTGTAGGGCACCGCTAAAAGACTGTTTTCCCTCTTTTCCCTTCACAATGTGGGAAAATGGGTTAGTAATCCCAGGAAAAAATCTTCCTTTGTTCTGCAGGTTTCCTAGTGGTCTGCTATAGGGCTGATAAGCATATTGCAATCTCTGAATAAGCTTGATTTAACATTTTTGTTCTCTTGCCTCCTCCCTACATTAATAGGACACAGGACAAGTATTTCTGGAATGGTGATGTGAGGAGCTCCACAGACTGTCTCCCCAGTAAAACAACCAAAATGATTTTAAAAACCTATAAAACCCAGCCATTTAAAGCCACCGGAAACTGTCCTAAGGACATATATACAAATGGAGAAACATTTCAAGAAAACTCTCAGTGAGAACGGCAAGAGTCGATGGCATTTGGCCACCAACCTGCTCCCTTGTGCCCACTCTTCAGCTCAGCATAATGGAAGCTCTACTCTGAGTGGGTATAGTTGAGAAGGGGGCTCGTACTCCCAGTTCCCAATCTAGGACTATACTTTTCCCCCGGGAGAGGCAGGCCACCTCATCACTCCCAGCTCAGTGTTGCAGGCAAGCTAGTCAAGAGACCTGGGGCTTTCTTCCTCCACCACCCCCTGTCTGTAGGAGAGAAGCTCTGTCTTTGGCACAGGAGGGACCTGATTGCCTTCTCCCCAGCTTGCTCATAGGGCAGAGATTCCCTGCCAGGAGGGGAAAGCTGAGAAGAAACAAACTGCCACTCCCGCCCAGTGCCCTGCTCTTAGCAGGAGTGTCACTCAGAGAAGTGGTTGCTCATCCTGCTCCTAGCTTTGAGCAGTGGTGCAGAGGTCCTGCCTGGGGGAGAGGCGCGTTGGAAGAACAGAGACCAGCATAGTGCTCCCTAAGGGCACTGGCTTTATTTGGAACTGAGCATAGGGAAGTTGAAGCCTAAGGGTGCTTTTAAAAACAATGGAGATTTTGGTGGTGAGTAATGAAGAGGCAGCTGGCAGGTCGGTGATAGCAACAAGCAATATGGCAGATCAACTAAAAGTTTAACAGAGGAGCACAAGGGAAAGAGCTGAGAAGAACCCTCCTAGGGTCTCAAATACTGGCTTTAAAACTACCCCTGTAAAAGGGCCTGCCTTTAATTGGATCGGACTCTGAAGCCATTTATAACCCCAAGACATTGTTGAATATAATAGAGCAGTCAGCTAGTGATTAGTGGAGGCTAATAGCTGGGTGTGATGTGAATAGAGGCAGACCATCCGGAACCTTAGGAACCTTAAGAGGGAGATCAGGGAAGGACACTAAGAGCCCTGCTAAAAGGACTGTCATTTCTGGAGGGGGGAGGGTCAGAGTGACTGTTTGCGCACTCAAGGCTGCATCCACTAAGCCACATCTTCAGGGGAATAGCCTTTTTTGAACTAGTCCAGACAAGTCACAGAACATTGGACAAGCATTCACAGCAACAGCCTGGGGAGGGGGCACAGTTTATTTTTATTTTTACATAAGATGTCCAGTATTCAACAAAAAAATTATATAGGTAGGTAGATAGGGAAATAGAGAGGCAGGGAGAGAAAGAGAAAGAATATATGAATACGAGAATGAGCGAAAGCCTAAAATTTTCCTGGTTTTTAAAAACACCTTTTCAGTTCTCTGTGTTAAATTATCTCACTGGATTGTAAATTCATCTTCCCTTTATTGGTTAGGAGTTGTTCATTGGATGATGCACTCTGAACACAAAGTTTCTTTTAATAGAAGTTCTCCAGCTCATTCTCAATTCTTCCATCTCAGAATTCCTCCAGTACAAAACCTCAGGGTCATTTTCCAGAGCACTGTTTGAGGTTTTCGAATTGATTCACAAATCATTTTATTGCAGGAAGCGACACCCGATGGAGGAATTTGGACGCGCAGACAACTTTGTTAGAGGAAGGAGAATTTATTGGCCCGCGGAGCATGTGGGGTTAACAACACCATGCACGAGCTCCCCTTGGTTAGATTTTTTACAGTTTATATACCCTTGTCCATGCAAGTGGTGTGTGATTCCTTTGTCTGAGGTTTCACTTGTGTTTCATGACTCAGGATGGGGAGGAGGAGCTTCGGGTGGGGAGAAGGGGATAGGAATTTCCAGACTATTGGTCTTATCTATTTACCGGTCATTTTGCCTTGTGGAACCCACGACCTTGGCATTGTCAGCACTGTTATAGAATTTTCGGAGAGAGGGGACACCAAGGCTATAAGCAGAAAGTAGCACTTATTGATGCTGGCACCAGCTCAGCAGATTCCTATCCAAAGGCTGAGCCCCGATTGTAACATAGCAAGCAGTTTTACACGGTCTTGTTATTCCTACACAGCTACAGCGATAAGGAAGAGCATTAGTTGGATAGCAAGCTATGAATCAACAGATGAGAGTCCTTGAGGTTGGGGAGGTTGCTATGGGGAAACATGTTAGCTAGACAGTCCTGGGTGGGGAGAGGGCGGTCAGGAATGGATTTAACTGGCTCAGTTGGTCATTTCTGCAAGCCTTTTCCTTTGCATTTTTCAGATGCCTCCTCTCCTCTCTTAATTTCTCTAATGAAATCATAAGTGTTGTATACATCAATTATGCTCCCCTCAGATTTTAACACAAAGCCATGGTGATGCCCAGAAGAATTTGATACAGAGAACTGTGTACTCTGAAAAAACTAGACCAACTTCTTGTATATCCAGATTCTCCAGGGCCACCAGGTATGCTCTCCTTCCACTGGGAAAATTGATGGTGACTTGCTATCCAGTAATTGGCTGCTTGTTTACAGGTGCCCGTTATATTCAGAGATGTGGCTGTGGTCTTCACAGAGGCAGAATGGAAGAGACTGAGCTCTGAGCAGAGAAACCTATACAAAGAAGTGATGTGTGAGAATTACAGGAATCTTCTCTCATTGTGGGAGGTTGTGTTCTTCATTAATTCAGTAGAGATTTATTGACTACCTATTATGTGCCAGAAAATGTTCTAAACACCTAGAAGAACCTATTAGTAAATGAAATAGTAACCATTGTCCATGGATGCTTACTTTTTCTAGTGTGTAGAGACAGACAACATACAAAAAGCTTCATATACAGGGATATTATGACATGATATGGTGTTTTAGAAGCACTACCCAGTAAAAAATAATTAAAAAGTGGAGCAAGATAAAGGAGTATTGAGTGTAAGAGGGTGGCTGGCTGAATTTTGAAACTGGGTATTTGAAATCAGTGAGGAGGTAACATTTGACCAAGGATATAATGTGGTGAGGGAGTTAGAGCTCTGGGTACCTAGGGTAAGTGCATTCGGGTAGAGGGACTCATTGGTGCTCTGACCTTAAGGAAGGGATATGCCTACTGGGTAGAAGGAATTGCAAGGAGGCCAGTGAGAACTGAAGCACAGTTTGCAAGGAAGAGAGTAGTGAGAAATGTCTTCTGTGACAAGTTAAAATTAAATGTCAGCGTTCATAGGGCTTTTGGGTTTCATCGGCCATATTTTTTTGTCATTGATTTAAAAATGTACGTTGATTCTTTAAATCTAGGTTGATAGATACTTTTGATTGCAGCTTTACTTTGATTCAGGGGTTCGGCACCTTCTTCTATAAAGGACCAGATAGTAACTATTTTAGGTTTTGTAGGTGATATGGTCTCTCTAACCACACTCACTTCTGCCCTTGTAGCGCTAAAGTATTCACAGACAATACGTAAATCAATGAGCGTAGCTGTATTTCAATCAGACTTTATTTGTGGACACTGAATTTTGAATTTCATATAATTTTTATGTATCATGAAATATTATTCTTTTGACTTGTTTCCAACTCTAAAATTTTAAAACCATTTTTAGCTTGTAGACTGCAATAGGAGGCCAGATTTAGCTTGTAGACCTTAGTTTTTGCACCCCTTGTTCTAGATCAGTGCCATCCAGTGGAAATACAATGTGAATCACATGGGTAATTTTAAATTTCCTAGTGACCACATTAAAAAAGTAGAAATAAATGTCACCAGTGAAATTAAAATATTGTATTTAACCCAGTATATCAAAATATTATCATTTCATCATGTAAGCAATATAAAAAATTAATGAGATATTTTACTTTTTTTGTACTAAGTGTTCAAAATCTAGTGTGTGTTTTATACTTATAGCACATCTTAGTTCAGAGGAGCTACATTTCAAGCACTCAAACGTGTATGGCTAGTGGCTACCAGATCAGATAATGCAGTTCTGGCTATTCCTATATTTCTAGATAAAGCATGTAGAGAAGACTCACAGTTTTGGAGACAGAAACTAGTTTCAAGCAGGAGTTTCTTCAGGATTTTTTTTTTTTCAAATGGCATGGCTGTTTCCCTGATACCAATTAATCAGATTTTCCTGGTTCCATTTTCACCTTCTTTGATGTGTTTTGATCTGACTCCATCTAGTTTGAGCTCCATCTAATAAAATGTTGATTTGGCCTTAGCTAGTCAATCTTAATTAGATTTTGTTTTTCTTATTTTCCTCTGGTCATATTTTCCTCTTTCTTTATGTTAATTCATTGAATGGGTTCAGAAGAAAATGTTAAAGTGACCTAGTTCAAATTAGTCTCAGTATGGAAAGCTTTGATCCAAGTTGCATTTCTTGACATTGTTTTCTTTGTCTTGCTTGACACCACAATATTCTGCAGCTCCCCAGCCTCTCATGTCTCTCTTTTCAACTTTTGTCTTTTTCCCTTTTCTCTGGATTGTAGAGATCCATAGGACTAATGTCACAAACTCTTTTTTTTTTCTGGGTCTACGTTAACATCCTTAAACAATTCGTGAACTGTAATGATTTGCCCATAACATATTATGATAAACCCATATTATCTATCACTCTGTCACCTGTGCTTTATCCTCACATTTCTGTTTGGTTATGAGAGAGCACAAGTTTATTCTCAATCTTACCAAAAATTGAGATCATACAATTTGCCCTTTAAACCAGTCTCTTTTCTCTAATTCTCCACAAATTCATGTTACGAAGTCCCTTCTTCAGGGGTACTATTAGAAATAAATGGGCTGATATCCCCTGAAATAATCTTTAAAGCCTTCGTAGGGGCAATATTTCAGTTAGCATAGGCTAGTAATGCTGTAGTAAGACACAGCACCAAAATTTGGTGGCTTATAACAGCAAATGTTTATTTCTTACTTATATTACTTCTTTTCTACAGTTTGGATGGTGTTCTGGAATCCAGGCAAAAGGACTAGCCTCTGTGCGGGTCATGGGATTCTTACAGAAGAAGGAGAAAGAGTAATGAAGGAACTACATTGTGGTTCTTAAAACTTGTTTGAAAGTAGCGCTAACTTTTCACCAACGTTTGGAGGCTAAAGCAAATCCCATAGCCAAGTCTGATGTCATAGTGATGGGATTGGTTTGGGCACAAGGTGCCAGAATCCTTTCTTGTCCACTGCTGAATCCACAATACTCAGTAGAAAACCTAGCACTTAGAAACTTCTAATAAGTGTTTGTGATGGGCAACCTGAAATTCAGATTTTTTTCATGCACAGTCTCTTTAACCTCTGTTTCATATACTATTTCCTATGTTTGGGAGACCACCAGACCGAGTGACGTTTTATGTGTATCAGTCTTTTTTTTTGTAATAAGAGAAGTCATGAAGGAGATTTCCACATAGGTCATAGAGACTATTACCTCCAAGTAGAACAGAGTTGTGGACAGTATATATTAATGTGAGTGTTCGTGGCTTAGATGATTTACTAGAAAGAAAAGGCTGAAAGTATTGAAGCTGGTTGCAAAGCAGAATGTTTACTTTAAAGGCGCCTAGGCTGAGTGACATGTAACATGTTTTTGGTGTGGATTTCCTGGATTGCAGTAGAAAATGGAATGTGTAGAAATGGAATGTAAGGGAATTATCGATGGAAAACAAATATCGATAACAGGTGTGGTAGGAAGACACTCTCTGTCCTAAGACAAGGCGGAACAGCCCAGCAACCCTACTTAGGGCTTCTCTAACTGAACACTCTCTCTGCAACAGAATCAAAGCCAGAACTAGGCTCCTTTCCTCCTGCCTTCTGGCTTCCTCTCAGCCACTCCTCAGCCAACATGTGCTTCAGATCTTCTCGGGCTTATGTGACTTTCATCCAAGGAATTCTGGCCAAGGGCATCAGGAGCACAAGTTTTCTGCTCAAAGCTGCTGGAGTGAAAACAGAAGGGCAAGAGAAAGAAGGTGGCTGTAGACCCCAGTGTGTGAAGACAGAGGAGAGAGAGACCTTAGGCACATTCCCCAGCCCACCCCGAAGGCAGTCAGCAAGTTCTAGAGAAGGCAGAATGGTGGAAACAGAGCCTAACTTAGCCCAAATGGTAAACACTGGGCAAACAGACAAAGGAGTGAAGGAATTAGAAACCCTGAGATCTGGAGCAGTCAGCTGTAGTGAGCATGAACTAGACTGTCGCCTGAAGTCAAACTTCATTACAAACCAGGTGACCCTCTCAGCAGAGAAGCCCTATGTTTGCAGGGAGTGTGGGCGAGGCTTTAAAGATAAGTCAAACCTCATCAGACACCATCGGACACACTCAATGGAGAAGCCTTATGCGTGCGGTGAGTGTGGCTGAGGCTTCAGCCTGATGGCAATCCTTATTAATCACCAGAGGAAACACTCAGGAGAGAAGCCGTATGTGTGCAAGGCTTCAGCCAGAAGTGCAACCTCAACAGACACACAAGAACACATTCAGAACAGAAGCCTTATTTGTGCAGGGACTGTGGCCAGAGCTTTAGAAATAATTCAGTCCTCCTTAGACATCGGTGGACTCACTCAGGGGAGAAGCCCTATGTTTGTCAGGAGTGTGGGCAAGGCTTCGGTGAGAAATCATACTTCATCTGACACCACAGGACACACTCAGGGGAGAAACCTTACATGTGCCTGGAGTGTGGACGAGGATTTGGTGATAAGTCAACCCTGAGAAAACACCAGAGGATTCACTCAGGAGAGAAGCCCTATGTTTGTCAGGAGTGTGGGCCAGGTTTCAGCGAGAGAAGTCATCCTTTGTCAGACACCAGAGGACACAGGAGAGAAACCTTACGTGTGCCTGGAGTGTGGACGAAGATTTGGTGATAAGTGAACCCTGAGAAAACACCAGGGGATTCACTCAGAGGAGAAGCCTTATGTGTGCAGTGAGTGTGGCCGAGGCTTTAGCCGGAAATCCTTTCTCCTCATTCAAGGGACGCACTCGGAGGAGAAGCATGTTTGCAGGGAGTGCGCGCGAAGCTTTAGCTACAAGTCAGATGTCATTAGCTACCAGAGGATGCACTGAGAGGAGAAGCCTTGTGTATGCAACGATCATGGGCAACACTTTAGCAATCAGTCAAACCTCATCTTACACCAGAGAGACACCTGGGGAGTAGTCCTGTGTGTGCGGAGTGAGTGAAGCTGAAGAGAGCGGATTGTAAGCTTGACAAGGTCCTTATAGTCTGTGAGGGCAACCAAGGGTTACCTCACCTCTGCAAACTCCTTCTGAGAAAAACAAAGTACGAATGTAGCCACAGGCAGGCAAACAAGCTGAAGGTCACGATAAGACATAGCTTGGGAAAAGTAGAAGAAACAATGTCGTTATGCCTGGGGGAAACTGTTTATGCCACCTAGTATGTTCTTGTATAAAAGCAGCTTACAAAATTGAACTGCGCCATTGTCCACCATCAGTGGGCGGTGGACCTCCTGATCCCAGCTTTCTGTCTTCTTTCTTTTCTTTATGTCCCACTGTTCCCACTCAGGTATATTTTCCAGAGCTGCGCTGGACGTGGCAGGATTTACCACTTGCTGGACGCGGCATGAAGCTTCAGAGATGTGTCAGCTCTTATCAGGCACTGAAGACACATTCAGGAGAGGAGCCTTATGCATGCAGAGTATGGGTATCTCTGGCTGTAAGTCAACTCTCATTGCATAAGGAGGCCAAGGGTGGGAAGTATTGTGTGTTCAGGGTCTGTGCGTGAGTTGTTAGCTGTAAGTAAACATTTACCAAACATCCAGTGGCCAACTCTGGAGAAGTATCATGTGTTCTGGGAGTGTTGGGGGGCCTTGCAAAAGGACAAACAGGCAGGTATAAGGTGGCACACTCAGAAGGGAGCTGTGTGTTTGTAGGGAGTGTGGGCAAAGCTCTTGTGATCGGTCAGGCTTCTCATGCTGTAGGGAGAATCCTTATGTGTACTGTAGAGCTCTACTCAGATAACCTTATCAGGACCAATACCCCTGCAGCTCCTGAAAACTGCTGCTAATGGCTACAGAGATGATTCTTCTCTAGGAGCTGCTCTCAACCACAGGGAACCGCACCTTCCTAAGGGGTGGCTCCTGACTAATGACGGATTGATATGGAGAGAAAAAACCTCACTCCTTGACTCGGTTGGGTCCAAAGGGTCATCTCAGATCCAGAGATGCCCATCAGACGATTATTTCTCAGCTGTAAACACATTGCAGGTATCTTCTTCCTCTGCTCAGTCCAGCCCTCAGTCTCCAAATAAACCACTCAATTCTCTGTGTCATTGTCTCTCCAGGGAATCTACTCTAAGACATCAGAAGTGTATAAGGACTATGGACACAGCTTTGGCCATATCACCCCTCACAAACCCCAGTGTATACAGAATAGAAGCTCTGTGTGGGCAGAATGGGCAAGGACTTAGAAAGAGTGCACCCCAGGATACAGCAGAGAACAGCTATATTGGGGAAGCTTTATATGGGCAGGGAGGGAGACTGAGACGCTTCAGCAATAGGTTACACCTCATCTTGCACCAGAGGACACTTAGGAAGAAGACATAGGTGGTCAGGGTTGGTGGGTGGAGCTTTATCCTAATGTCCCTCAACAGACCATGAGGACAATCTTGCCACTACAGACCACTGCCTTACCTCTGAGGGGGTTTCAGAAGTCTTGACCAGTTCTCTATATGAGAGTGAAGATGGCACTAACAACTAAATAGACTTTTTTCTCCTACTTTTTGTAATCAGATGGAAAAGGTAGGTTTTAATTAAGTAATCGAAGAATGATCAACTTGTTTTATTTTTATGCAATTCTTTTCCAAGTTTTCTTGTCTTTTTCTAGTAAAATCTTTAATAAGTTCAAGCTATGTATGTTAGTCTCTCATCTGTCTGGAAAAGAATTTACATTCACAGCCCAATTTCCCACATGAATTCAACCCTTGAGAAAAAAATAAGTCCCAAATAAATCTAATAGATTTACTGGAACCTGAGCCTATGCATAGAGAGGAGGATCTAGGTTATGGAGACAATTCCAGCTGAGGGGAGGGAACTTCCCAGGGCTCCAAGGGCTGGGTTGCCTCTTCTAATTGATCATTCCCTTTGGTTTCTGTGAAAGTGCCCTTCCCTGGATTTTCCTCCTCTTAATCTCTGTTCATGTCTCTGCTGAATCCTTCTCATCCTCATCAAAGCATCACTGTTCCTTAATGGTTTGTTCACATTCTGCAGTTCTGGGAACCCTTTCAGCACACTCCCTCTTCACCTTTCCAGAACCCAGGCTCAGGCCCTTCAATCATGCTCAAACCGTTCTCCAATCATGAATCAGTGCTTTGGGCTCCTTAGGTACTCATAGGTCTAAACACTCTAAAACACAGCTCCAATGCCGTCTCCTGAGCCCTCCAGTCCTGCTAATGACACCCCACATCATCCCTCTACTGACTGGTCCAAGACAGCCTAGCCATACCCCAGCCATTGTTTATCAGCCCAAGGACCTGGCCCTTTGGCCACACCCTTTCCTAGTACTCCTCCCTCAGAGCCCAAATTGCCCAATTTGACAACTCTGTAGGCCCTGCTCTAACCTTCTATGTCTAGGGTCAATAACTTTTTGCTGGAGAAGGTCTGCCTAGGCTCTAGTAAATTTGTTTGCCCAGTTAAGGTTTTCAAGGTTCACAAAATCAGAAAAAGCACAGAGTAGTTTTGACACCCCATCAAAGGAAGGGGCAGTAAAAAAGTGTGAAGGAGTGACTGGCTCCAATGCTGACTGGCTCCAACGCTTCTACTCTCTCTCTCAGCCATGCAGTCAGCTGCCAGTGGGTCCTGAGTCAGGTCTGGAGAGGAAAAGGTGTCAGCACCCAGAGTGTGGGCCCCCACACTTTTGACACATGTTTCTTTGCCAAAACTATCTCTCTAACAACACTTTGGTCAGAAATGGAAGCCACAGAGGGAAAAATGTATATGGGTATGCAGTCTCTAGGGTTTGAAGAGATGACCCCAAGTCCCTTTCCCATGTCCTGATATTGGAAGAGAAAAATGCAAACAAGAAGATCAGCACCTTCCTTTAAAAAAAAAAAAAAAGGTATACCCGATTCAATATTCACTAATTTTAATCTAGAAGATGTTTTAGAGAATGGCCAAACACTCAACTGCCCTTTAATTAAAGAGAAGTTTGGAATAGGTTGAAACATGACCTTCTAGAATCCTAAAAAAAAATTCAGATTCCTAGAGTTCCATCCACCAGTGTTCTGAAGAGGATAAAAGCATTCCATTTCTGAGTGTTGGGGCAACAGCTGAGGACCGGAAAATCTCACAAAACCAGGTTACACACAGGGACAGCCTTTTCTCTCATCTGCTGCTGATACAGACAACAAGGACAGGTCCCAGATGACATCCTGCTCACTGGGCACAAAGGCAGAATTGGCTCTGCAGAACCCTCACTGCTGCTGGTCATCGATTCCCCTTTTACCAACTTCGTACTTCTGGGAACTAGAAGGCTACTTTTTGGTGGGGAGGAAGAGAGCTTAGTGTTACGGATCTTAATGCTATTTACAGTAGTTTTTGTTTGAGCTGGCTCTCTTCAGTGTCTGTTTTAATAACCTAGAGTAAAAGCAGGGCCTGTGCCTTCCCCTATATCTAGAAAACACTGCCACTAAAAGAGGCTTACTTGTCTTTTGAGAGAGGAGCCCAACCTGCAAAAATCTTATCATTAATAATTTTGCAATTTCGGAAGTGTGTCTGACTAATGAAATTGTGAAAACATTTCAGATCAGATTTCCTGCTGAATATATTGGCACAGGAATTATCTGGGAGTTGAAATCTGAAAGAGATGATGCAGGGAAACTGAAAACTTAAGAGAAAGGCATGATGAGCAGTATTGACAGTAGGATAAATTTAGGAAGTCTGTAGTGTCGCTGTTGCCCAGATGAAATGTACGGGACAACTGTGGCGGTAGTAGTGTGGACTAAAAGAGAAGATAGACTTCGTAGGGTTTGTCTTCAAAGCACTTGGTGATTGCCTGGATGCGGAAGATGGGAGAGAATTTTAAATGACTCCCACAGACACGGCTTTCCAACAGTGGAAACAATTGCAAAAGATAAAAAGTTCTCATCACTCTCAAGAATCCAAGCAGAAAGCCAACATCGTCTCTTATCTGTGTTTTTCATAAGGATAAATAGAAGGTAGGTTGAATTGGCAATTCTCTTTTCCCCATTTGAGTCCTTCATTGTGCTGACCTATATGGTAGAATATGTTTGTGTGTATGTGGAATGGTGCCACTTATCAATCAATATATTGTCTCAGCTCCAAATTCACCTTTTGTTGCCTGATTTGTGAAAGTGGATCTAGGCCCTTCAGAGTACCCCTTTCTCCTCCCCTTGGCCAGTGCAGTTTCTCCCTGCTAAATGCCTGCAGGACACAGCTTCCTCCACCGATTGGCCACCCTCTGTTTTCTCCAGCTCTCTACTTACGCAGTGGTGGCTTAGTTGGGAACCCAAACAGCACAGGCTTGTGACCTGCCTAGGTCACTGCTCTTGTATCCTTTCTTCAGCCCCCTGGGGAACATACCCTGGGACCTCACTGGACTGGCTTTCTGGCAAGCAGATCACCTGATTTGCATCCCATGCAGAGGCCAGAGCCTCCCCAGCCTGGTTGCTGCTCCCCAGACCCGCTCCTCAGCTCCATGTGCATGCGCACCAGGGTCCCAGCAGCTACTCTTGGATGCCCGGCCCGAGCTGTGTACAGAAGTACACTAGGTTCTTACAGCTTTTCAGCCTTCATTTCCGGCAGTGCCTATATCAGTGTCCTGACCTCCTCTACTCACCTGCCCATCAGCCTCAGTTCGCTTGTGCCTCACAGGTTTGTTTGCTGCAGCCCTTCAGATGCAGACACTGTGTGGTCCAGGCTTTGTGTAAACATCAACACCCTGCCTTTGTACACCCAGCTGGCTCTGTGTACCTGCCTACTGGTTTCGGCTTGCCGATGTTCCAGGCAGTTATTCCTGCTTGCCTGGTGACTGTAGACCAGCTCTGGCCTGTGCAAAGCACCCCCTACCCCAACTTTTCCATCACCCAGTGGTCTGTAACCACACCTCCAGTGAGGGCTGAACCCCAGCCTTGGGGAGGGAAGTTTCCTTCCAGGTTTATCCTTCCTTAGTACTCTCCCTCAGCTGAGGGTTTTCTTTCAATATTGACAATTACTCTCCTATGATTACATAATAATTCTTTATGTTAAATTTTCCATTTAAATTACTGTGTGGTTTCTGTCTCCTCATTGGATCCAGACTGATAAAGATATAAATGTGTGTTTTGTAGTTTTTATATGAGGGCAACTTTTGATGGCATTTATTCAGTGCATCCATAAGCCAAAGGAACAATGCAAGTCACAGTTATTATTAATGCTTCCTGGGGCTCTGGCCATGAACTCAGACACAGAAATCTAATGGTCTAGACCAGGGATCCCCAACCCACAGGCCGCAGACCGGTACCAGTCCTTGGCCTGTTAGGAACTGGGCTGCACAGCAGGAGATGAGTGTTAGGCGAGCGAGTGAAGCTTCATCTGTATTTGCAGCCGCTCCCCAGCGCTAGCATCACTGCCTCAGCTCCGCCTCAGATCATCAGGCATTAGATTCTCATAGGAGCACTGGTCCCTGGTGCCAAAAATGTCGGAGACTGCTGGCTAGACCCAGGATGGCAAACTACAGCCTGAGGCTGAATCTGGCTTACCATCTGTTTTTGTAAGGCCTGTGAACTAAGAATGGTTTTTCTATTTAAATGATTGAAAAGAATCAAAAGAAGAATAACATTTATGGACACATGTTTGTGTCTATAAATAAAGTTTTATTGCAACACAGCCACACATTTGTTATGTATTGTCTATAGCTGCTTTCGTGCTACAGTGGTTAAGTAATTGCATTAGAGACCATATGGCCCACAAACCCTAAAATACTACCTGACCCTTAACAGAAAAATTTTCCTAATCCCTAATCTAGACTAAACCTTGGGAACACTTTAGCAACTCTTTAACCCCGTGCTCTGGAATTCATGACCCTTCTATCTCTTTTTGTAGAAATTGACAAGGTGATTCTAAAATTTATATGGAATTTCAAGGATCTAGAGTGCCAAAACAATCTTGAAAAAGAAAAATTAGGAGGACTCACATTTTCTGATTTCCAAACTTACTACAAGGCAATGATATTGACATAAGGATAGACATATAGATCAATGAAATAGAATTGAGAGGTCAGAAATAAAACCATGTGTTTATAGTGCCAAGAGGATTCAATGGGGTCTTTTCAGCAAAATGGTTCTGGGACAACTGGATATGTACCTGCAAAAGAATAAAGTTTGACCCTTTTGCCATATATAACTAAAAATGCATCAAAGATCTAAATGTAAAAACAAAAACTAGAAAACTATTAGAAGAAAACATAGGGCAAAATCTTTATGATCTTGGATTTGACAAAGGCTTCTTAGATACGCCACCAAAAGCATGAGCAACAAAAGAGAAAAAAGATAAAGTGAACACAAAATTAAAAGCTATTGTGCAGGACATTATTGAAAAAGTGAAAAAGCAATCCACAGAATGAGAAAATATTTATTAATCATATATTTGATATGAGATATGGGACTTGTATCTAGAATACATAAAGAACTCTTAAAACTCAATAAGACAGATAACCCAAGGATGATACACAAATGGCCAATAAGTACATGAAAAGATGCTCAGCATCATTAGTTATCAGAGAAATGCTAACCGAAACCACAATTAGATAGATACCACTTCACACACTAGAATGGCTGAATCCAAAGTCAATAAGTATTGGTCAGGATGTGGAGAAATCAGAACTCTCATACACCGCTGGTGGGAATGTAAAATAGTGCAGCCACTTTGGAAAAGACTGATAGTTTCTTAAACAATTAAACAGAGTTACCATATTTCATTTCATTCAGGTCTCTGCTCATGTGCCACTCCTCAGAGAGGCTTTCCCTGACCATCTAGACAAAGTTGTGACCCATCACTCTTGTCTCCTTACCCTATTTTTTTTTTTTCATATCTAATGTTATTTTCTAGAACTTACTTGGTTTATTGTCTGTCTTTCTCACTAGGACATAAATTTTTTCATGGAAGGGACTTTGTATCTCACTAACAATGCATGGTTTTAGTAGGTGGTAAATAAATATTTTAAGAAAGCATGCATGAGTGATATGTTAGGAGGCAGGGTAACTTGATAGTAGCTAGGGAGCCAGATGGTATTATTTTCCTGTTCTGACTCTGCCACCTTGGGCAGGAGAATTCATCTCTCTGAGTCTCCATTCTCATCATCTAAAAATTGACAGTAACAGGACAGAACATACATCTTAGGGTGGTGTGAGGATTACAAAGCCCCGAAGTGAAAGCTTTCCTTGCTGGGTTTGAGGGACAGCAAATTGACTAGTGTGGCTGAAGGATGATGAATAAGGGGACCGTTGAAGGAGATGAGGTTGGAGAGGGATGCAGGGCTAATTTTATTCCATGTGTGCTGGGAAGTTATTGGGAGATAGAGAGCAGGGCAATGATATCATTTGATAAAAACCCAGAACATCTGGTTGTTCTGAGAGCAAGAGAGGAGGCAAAGAGAACAGTCAGGGGATCATTCAATGATCCAAGACAGATGATGGTGACGAGGACTAGTGTGATAGCAATGGAGCAGGGGACAACAGTAAGATTCAAGACATTTTGAAGGCAAGGTCCGTAAGATGTGCTGATTGATTATGAGATGGGAGAGAAAGAGAGGAATCAAGGATGCTACCAAAAACTTCTGAGATGGAGAACACTGGTAAGAAGTGGTTCTGGGAAGAAGAGTAAATAGAATCAAGAGTTCAGTTTTCAACGTTTAATTTTGTATACCTATTAGACATCTATGTCAAGGAGACGGCTGGCTATAAGAGATCAAGTTAAATAAAGAAACCAGGGTTAGAGGAATAAATTTGAAAAACTTGAGTATATAGATAGCATTCAAAAGTCATGGATGGGATCGATTGATTCATTTAAATATTTATTAAGCACTTGTTTTGTGCTAAGCAGATTTCTAGGCACTATAATAATGAACAGTACACAAAAATCCATACTGTTGGAACTTACATTCTAATGGTGAGGGATTAAAAAATAGCAAAAGTATATAGTATGTTAGCAATCAGTGTTAAAGAGAAAAATAAAACAGGGAGGGGTGGGAAGGTTGCAGTTTTAAACAGATTGGCAGGTAATTCCTCAGTGGGAAACTGTTATTTGAACTTAAGTCTTGAAGTTGAAAGCATGAATCAATCACGTACCTGGACAACTAGCATTCCAGGCAGAGGCAACAGCAAATGCAAAGGTGCTGGGCAGGAGCACGTCTAGCAAGTTCACGGAAAAGCAAGGATAGTGATTGTAGAGGAGAGAGCCGAGGCTGAATGGTGGGAGGTGAGGACAAAGTGTTAATGGGCGGGAGCGGGGAAGGAGGGGAAATGATGCTGAGTATGAGTAGCTCACGTTCGAAGCCGCTTACGTGCGGAGCAGCTCTCGTGCCCAGCAGCTCTCGTAGAAGGTGTCCAAACAATCCTAAACTAGTACAAGAGGTTCAGTTTATGTTAGCCCCACCCCAAACCCCGCCCAAAGCCCCGCCCCACCCTAAGATCGCAACTCCGCGTCGAGGGCGGAACTCAAGGGCCCGGCTCTGGGACCGGAAGTAGCTTCCTACCCGACCCCATTTTGCCCGCGGCTGCATTTCCGGTAGCGGTGGCGGGAAGCGGGCTGCTGGCGGTCGTCTAGGCCTCAGTGTAGACGAATCCGGCAGGAATCAGAGCCATCAGAACCGCCACCATGGTGAGAAGGCGCAAGGCGGCGTCCCGGGAGCTTGTGAATCTGTTGTGTAGGGAGGACCGGGGCTGATCGGGGAGGAAGCCGCGATTGGCCGCTCATAGCGGTGAAGGCCCGGGCCGCGGCCGCCCCGTCTGTGCACGGAAGACCTCGGCCGTTCGGCAGGCTGGGGGAGGGGAAGGCTGGAACTGAGGGACGGAGGCCTAGGTCGCTCGGTGGGCGCGAGAATGGAACTGCGACTCTCCACGCCGCTGTAGTCACAGTATTTGGGATCTTGTGGATACTAAATAAACTTTTGCAGAAGAAATGTGTCTGGGATTTTGGAGCAGGCCCTAGAGTTGCAGGAGAACTAGGGAAGACCTGGAAAGAGGTTCAGACTTGTGAAGGGAGGGAGTGAAGGTTTATGTACCATTTATTGAGAGGGAGTTGTGAAAAGACGTGCAAGGGCTTGTGGCCAAAACTGGAGCGTGTTCTTGGGTCTAGTAGATGGGGGAGGAGGGAACGGTAGGGTGAATGAGAATATTTGGGGGAAGAGTTGAACTTATTTCTTCAGCATGTATTTAAGTACGCCTCACGTTGCAGGCGCCGGGGCTGCACAATGAAATGTTTCCTTCACTGAGTTCACTTTCTAGTTGGGGGCACGGATAATATAATTCAGAAGCATTTAGTAAAAGTAACGGAGGGTGGGGCGGTGTAAGAATGCTTTCAGGAGTAGATGATTCCTGACCAGAGCTGCAAAAGATTGTTAGGTGTTTTCCCAGCGAAAATGGAAGGGGATATTACCGATACGAAGGTTGCAAAAGCAAGGCATGAAGGGTAGCATTATTGAAAGTTTCTGGAGGGAGAAAGGGAAGAAGAGCTGAAAAATGAGATGGGAGGAATTGGCTGGAGCCTGATTACTAAAGGCCTTAATCCTGCTAGTGATGAGGCATGCCATTGAAAGATTTTAACCAGCAAAATGACATGAACTTGTGTTTAGAAAGATCACTTTATTCTGTAGCTGTTATGTGTATGGTGAATAAAAACAGGAAAACCTGGTAGGATATTGTTTGGGGGAATTGGATTAGTAGAGTAGGCACTGGATTCAGGCTGATTAGGTTCCAACACAGCCTCATGGCTGTGAGACAGGGCAAGCTATTTCACTTCTCTCAGCCTCAGTGGCCTCATCT
The DNA here is from genome assembly GCF_902729225.1 of Pteropus medius. Taxonomy (NCBI): domain Eukaryota; kingdom Metazoa; phylum Chordata; class Mammalia; order Chiroptera; family Pteropodidae; genus Pteropus; species Pteropus medius. The sequence continues at coordinate 4,182,312 of NW_024342471.1, forward strand.
GTAAAATAGGAACAATAATAGGGCTGCTTTTGAGAATTAAATGAGATTTAATGTGCTTATCACAGTGCCTGGTATATACAGTGAGCACCCGGTAAGAATTGACTGTTACCGGGTAGACCAAAAAATGTTGCCATGAAAGTTCTGTGTGGCTAGAAGCTGTGTGATTACAAGCCAGTTAAAATGGTTATCTGAGAGACTGAACCACATAACCTGGGTCTCCAAGGTGGAAGTCAAGGTTCTGATCCACACTTGTAGGTCCAGAAGCTCGTTCTTGTCCAAGCTCACAGAGATGAACAGCGTATACAGGCCTGGGACATAAAAGGCAGTTGGATGTGTTAGAACTGGCACATACCAGTCAGACTGATGGGAGGCCGATACACAGATCAAATATAGGTCATTTCTAGAGAGAAATATAACTGCCAAGGGTAGCTGACAATTCACACTATAATGTTTATATAGTTTATTTTAGCAAAGCTACATCGGAAGCCAAGCTATAAAGCAGAAAAGGTTGTTGGATTGATTAATTGGTATAGCAAGTTTTATATTCTTAAAGACCATTATGTGTTCAAACTGTTTAGCACCCTGGCCAGCAGAAAGTTTCCCTCCCAAAGGTAGTCTTGGAGACGCACTAACAAATCCTCGTTTTGGGGATTCCATTCTCACCTCCAAGCTGATCAGCTCATTTCTGATAAGCTTCTGGTGGGTTGGATTTTTTGTGCCAGTCCCATTCTAGCTCTTCCTTTACTCAGTGTTTTCAATGGGATATGAGTGTTCCATAGCACTGGAGTCACACACCTATAATCTGCAATGGCAGATGGCTAATCTCGGGTATGAATGGATTGGATTAGTTCGGAGACATTTTACATTCATCTCTGAAACACAGCCTAAGCAAAGGCAATTGAAGTATGAGATGATTCGAAGGGAAAGGGGAGTAACAGTAGTGGACAGAGGTCAGGGCTGAACACAGGGTGACATGGGAGAATTACTGGGAAAAGGCTGTGGCTGAAAGATAACTGAGAATCTATTGAGAAAGCTACATATGGAAAAGAGGGCTGTAGCAGAGTTTTGAGGAAGGACTAGGAATATGTGGGTCCCAAAGAGCTGAGTCTCATCCCTGCCGATTTCTCCTTGCAGACTGTGGGCAAGAGCAGCAAGATGCTGCAGCACATCGACTACAGGATGAGATGCATCCTGCAAGATGGTCGTATCTTCATTGGTACCTTCAAGGCTTTTGACAAGCATATGAATTTGATCCTCTGTGACTGCGATGAATTCAGGAAGATCAAGTAAGGAGTGGGCTGTGTGGGGAGGGATTTGGATTGGGGGGTAGGTTGGGTGGATGGGCCAAGTGACAGGTGGTGATGTAGCTAGGTGGTTTCTGTCAGTTTGCTCTCCTGTTTTTGAGGGCAGATTTAAATGGGGACATTGGACAGTAAGAAATCTCCTTCCTTTAGCTCAGCAAGCCTTGCTCTGTAGTTCTAGCAGATTACAAGTTGTAAGGAGGGCTGGTAGGCTTTTTGTTTCTCTGACTCTCTCGTGCCCCTGGGTACTGGGGTAAAGGGCTCTCATGTTCTCCCCACAGGTGTGTGAGGGGGGAGAGCTTGATTTTCTGGCCTCATTGCCTATTTGTAAAGCTGTAGCCTAAAGGGCTCTCCCAATGCAGCCTGGTCTGAAACTGCTTTAAGAAGCCTCTGACCCTCTTCAGGGTAAGTGCTCAGCTCCCCGTGTGGGTTTGGGGCCAGTGATTTTTGTTGGCATTTATAGAAACAATTGGAGATATTTTCTGCTTTCCTACAATTCCATAAGTTATTGGATAACTTTCTTTTCTTAAGACTCACAGATCTTAAGTCTGGCTTATTAAAATGTATGGTCTAGCTTTTTGCCCTACATTCAAGGCATCTTGAGGCTCAAAGAGGTTATGTGACTTCCATGGTCATTCGGCTCACTTGCCATGTGTAGTGTCCATGTTGTCAGCAGCTGTGAATTCCCTTTGATTGCCTTTGGGGCTATTACTTTCTTTGTGGCACGAGGTCAAGAAGTATAGGACAAGAAATGTGGCAGGGATGGCTGAGTGCTAGGTGCACACCTTCAAGAGGGGCCAGCATATCAGTATAGAACTATTCCAAACCATTCTTTTCTGTTTTTTTTTTTTTTTTTAATGGAGCTAACTTTATTCTGATAACAAAAAAAAATGTTTATTAGAAAATTTTTAAAAATACAAAAAAAATATGAAGAAATGGAAAGGTTTTTAAAAATTGTGAAAAGGCAATATATGCTTTTATTAAAAAATAAGAAAATATAGATAAGCCAAAAAGTAGGAGGAAAAACCACTGTTAATTTTATATAAAATAGCATTAAAATGAAACCTTTAAGTTGTTTTTTAAAATTAGATATTTCTTCTATCTTTTATTTTTAGGATTCTGGCTTTGGCTTTTACTTACATTCCCCTGTCTTGTGGTTATTTTTCCTAGTTTATATTCATATTTTGTTCATCTTTTTTTGGCTGTGGTTGTTTAGAGATTTCTGTTTTTGTTCTTTGAGGACAGAGGTGTAGTTCCTATGTAGTTAACTTCTACATTTCCTTTATGGCTTCTATTTCTGATGTGAGGTGAGGGACGGAATGATAGGCCTATGGGGTTGAATTGCTTCTAGAAGGATCCTGCAGGTAAGTGGGGTGAGTGGGATTCATTTGACTTGAGAAATTGTTTCAACTGCCTCCTGACACTGGCGAGGCATCAAGCTGAAGGGAGGGAACAGGGAGATAGATAGCAAAGAAGACTTTACTGAGGAAAGGCCTTCACGGTGGCAGTGGAATAACATTTGATCCGGGGCTGCGCTTTCTTGACTCTTGTCCCATCTTTTGGTCTGTGCTGCATCCTTTTGGCATGAGAAACAACCACCTAAGGGGTTACAGATTCAGCCGATGAAGACTATCTAGAAGAGCTGCCTTAGGGAAGGTTTATGTACCATTTATTGAGAGACAGATTGTAAAACAAATCTCGGAGGCCCCCTAGGCAGGTGAACATGAACTTTACCATTTTTTCTAATGCTTACATTTTTGTTTCTTCTCCTAAACCTGTCTTCAGGCCAAAGAACTCAAAACAAGCAGAAAGAGAAGAGAAGCGAGTCCTCGGTCTGGTGCTGCTTCGAGGGGAGAACCTGGTCTCAATGACAGTAGAGGGACCTCCTCCCAAAGATGTAAGTCGGAGCAAGTGCCAGTGCAAGGCCAGGAAGCCTTGTGAAAGAAAAGAGGACATGCCACGAGCCAGGCTCTGTGTTAGGTTCTCTCTGTGTTTCATTGCAGTACTCAGAGGCAAGCTCTGGTTTTTGCCGCCTTTTTACAGATAATAAACAGACTCTTAAAGAGGTTACCCTGCAAGTAACAAGTAGAGATAGGGAACTAGAATTTGAGGTTTTCCAGCTTTAAAGCCCTCCCTTCTTCCTCAGTTGACGTACATAGTCAGAAGAGGAACCTAAAGGCCATCTGGGTCAGTTCTTAGTGTGATGACAGGCTCGCTGCACTTTAAAAAGTTGTGACTTCAAGCAGTAGAATATGTATTTTATACAGTTATAGAACAGTAGTTAACATTTATCGAGCATCTGCTGTCTGCCAAGCACTTCAGTATTTTATTTATTTTATCCTTGTAACCATTTTTTGAGATAAATTATTTCCACTTTATAGGTAAAACAAACTGGGTTTTAGTAGCTTGCCCAAGGTGTTATAGCTACTAAGTGGTGAAATTGGTATTTGGTCCCAGGCATTCTTGGTTCTGTAAATACCAACCTACATTTAGAAATAGAGCAGACTTTAGAGAATGATCCAAATTTGTTTTCTGTTTTTCATTTTAAGACATTTTTCATTAAAGGAATAATTTTCTTAATGCTGTTTTTGTTTTTACCCACTTACATATGTCTTTGTTTAATATTTAACATGATAATACATGTAATTTGTGTTTTTTTTCACTTAATGTTGTAAATATTTTTCTATTTGCTGTGTACAAGTCATATTAATGACTTTAAGATATTCTCTCAAAGTTAGTACAGAGTCTTTTCCTTGCTTTTGGACTTTAGTTGAAGCTTTTTCTAATATAAATGTCTGCCATATATTTTGGTTCAAAGCATATGTACATATTCATAACTCTTGGTGTCTATTTCCAGTAGAATTTACTACTCTAATGTAGCCCATTGTAAACCTTCACGACCACACCAGTTTTGTCATAATCTCATCATTTGAATGAGGAAACAACCCAGAATCGTGGCATTACTTGCCCACTGTCACCTATCAGATAAGAATCAGAGCTGGTACTGGACTTCATGTTTTTTTGATGCCAGGTCAAATACTCTTGTCTGCTGCATCCTTCTGAATGGAGTCCTGGCCCTTCGTTGGTTTAATTTTCATAGGAATGCATATAGGTGATTGCGTTGTGGCATGTTTCTCTAGATTTACCCTTAAGCTCTTCTAACCTGATGCAGGGGTGATAGCTGGGCATATAATCTTGGCTGGAGGAGGAATGGTGTTAACTACATACGGGTGGGTAGTGTCTGTAAGTAGTTTTGATGCCCTGTAAATATGAACGGTTCTCTTGGCAATGGTATTCCAAAGTATGCGTCTGATTCTCTAGCCACAAGCGTTTTAGCATGTTTCTTTATTTTTCAGACTGGCATTGCCCGAGTACCGCTTGCTGGAGCTGCTGGGGGCCCAGGGATCGGTAGGGCTGCTGGCAGAGGAATCCCAGCTGGTGTTCCCATGCCCCAGGCTCCTGCAGGACTTGCTGGGCCAGTCCGTGGGGTTGGTGGGCCATCTCAGCAGGTGAGGAGTTGAGGAAGGGCACCAGTAGCTGGTGGTTAAAGTAAAGGATAGAGGGAGTCCACAGTTTGAGAAGAGTCCAGAAGGACATCCTATGACTGTCAGGCTATCAGTGTTTCATTCTGCTTTGAATATGGTCCCAGAATCAAGTGTCATTGTAAATTTTATAGATGTTGTTAAAGAGATGCATGAAAGGTATATTAGCCAGCTGTATTGGAGCAGAGTGTTTCCATGACAACATTTGAAATATACTCTTTCATAACCTATTATCAGTTATTTGAAAATGTAGGTGCCTTCTCTAACTTGTGTTGGGCATCCTTAACTCAGGCCTAGAAGATGGGAATTGAGAATTCAAGCTTGATCTTGTCTGGAAGACGGTTTTGGATAGGTCTGACACCGTGAGTTGTAGCTTAGGGGATTTTGATGTCTGCTGTTTATTTACCAAGATGGAGGTGGGGAGAGTGGGATGCTGCATTGCACTGTACTATTTTAATTCTCTTTCTATGTCCTCTTAGGTGATGACCCCACAAGGAAGAGGCACTGTTGCAGCTGCAGCAGCTGCTGCCACAGCGAGTATTGCAGGGGCCCCAACCCAGTACCCACCTGGCCGTGGGGGTCCTCCCCCACCTATGGGTCGAGGGGCACCTCCTCCAGGTGAGGAACCCTTAAGGAAACCATTGTTAATCCATAGAAGATGCCTGAGCTGGATTTATGATGAGATATAACCTTGACTGAAACTGATGATGAGTTTTTATAATTAAGCAGGATTACTCTGAGATCCAGCTTGGTTGATTCACCATGAATTAACTGGACAAGAGCTGTTGGGAGCCCCACCTCCTTGGCTCAAGTCCCAGTATTCTGGGAGATACTGGGAGGGTGGAATGGTCCCTCCATCTCAGCTTAGTGGATAGCTTTGTATGTTTCCTGCTACCTTTTCAACAGACACTTGAGCTGTATTCTTGGGGCTTTTCTCTTGCAGGCATGATGGGCCCACCTCCTGGTATGAGGCCTCCCATGGGTCCCCCAATGGGGATCCCCCCTGGACGAGGAACTCCAATGGGCATGCCCCCTCCAGGAATGCGGCCCCCTCCGCCAGGGATGCGAGGTAAGTGCCTGGTGCAGTGACTTTGATTTTCTTCCCTAGAGCAATATTGGGATGGGAAGTGAGGGAAGATGGGATTTACTATACCCTCTGGGCTTTCAGGCCTTAAGCCTAGGGAAGTAAACTCTCAGAGAAAAACTCAGTCCAGAAAGGAAAGGAAACAGCATTTCTTAAATTGATTGAACTCCCTCTTAGAACAGAGCAGCCCTGTATCCAGGGTACTTCTCAACACCCAAGGTAATGTTCTCAGGGCACTGTGAAATAAGGCATTCTGAGGGTCCCCAATAAAGGTTATGGAATTAATTGTCTTACTCCCTTTGGTTTGATAGTGTTTAGTAATTAAGAGAGGGCAGTGGGCTTTCCTGTGCTATTTAGTATGTGTATCTGTTTAACTCCAGTTTGAGAAATGTCGACATAGATCAGCCCTTTCATTTTATAAATAAGGAAACAGGCCCAGAAAGAGCTCAGTGTCCAGACCCCAGACCAGTGTTCTTTCCACCAAGCCACAGTGGTCTCTAAGATAACTCACAGCCATACTAGGTGACCCCTTTGGCTTTAGTCTGGGTTTTCCGTTTTGGGGTTTTATAAGCATAAGAACCTAGTCAGCCCCAGAGAATTCTCCAGTTGGCATGGCTGTCCCTCTGATCACTTGGTGACTGCAGGGTGGGGGAGGGGGGCTGGAGCGGGGATGGGAATTTTGAGTTGCATATCAGGCACTGACTAAATTTCTTACTCTTACTTCAGGCCTTCTTTGACCCTTGGCCACAGAGTTATGGAAGTAGCTCCACAGAGGCGAGGGCCCGGTTCCCCAGGCCACGTTACCACAGACCTGTTTGTTTGTTATGCCATTGTTCGTGGATTGTTATGCCATTGTTCGTGGAGTCTCACCGGGTTGTCTGGTTTCCCTTACAGGGCCCCCTCCCCCAGGAATGCACCCACCAAGGCCCTAGGCTCATCTTGGTCCTCAGCTCCCTGCCTGTTTGCCGAAAGGCTGTACATAGTCCTTTTATTCCCTTGTGGCGTGAAATAATTGATAATAAACTCTTAATAGGATATTATAGATGCACCTGGTGTGTCTGTTCATTTTTAGAAAAATCTTTGATACTATTGGATACTCAATAGGGTGCCTTGGAAAAATTAGCTCTAATTTTAGCTGCTTCTCTTATAAAATATTTTACTACATATTTGCAGAGATGCACAGTCTCATACCAAGAGAATTACAAAGCTAAACTATAATGAGACATTTTAATCTATATAGCTGGCACAGATCAGTTTGTTGAAATAAACACAGTGTTAGTGAGGGTTGGGAATTGGTGTAACCTCTTTGGAAGGAACTCATCTAGATGGCTTCTTGAGCAGTACTTTAGAATATTGCATTTATTTTTACATAATAAAGTATGAAATCCTGAAAATGAAAGTCCTATTGGGAAAGGAGGGATTTTAGTATAACTTTCTCCCAGGGTTACACACAGAACAACCTTTTCTGACTAGAATTTTGGGGCTGCTGTGATTTCTTCCACCCAAAGTCTATGTTAAGTTGGTAAGATGGTCCTGAGCAGTGCTGTAGTCGTACATCAAGCTTAAAGGGTACAGAAATAAGAAGTGGCCACTATTTTTAAGTTACTGTCTATAGGGAAGACAATTCTAAAAGCAAAAGAGAGAACTTAATGAAAAAAAGATGTGTAGTATGGGGGTGCTTCTCCAGGAATGTAATAGTGATTAACATTAAAAACCACATTAATAGAAGGGAAAAACCACCTGATCCTCTCAATAGATGCAGAAAAGGATTTGGCAAAATTTCAATACTTTAATGATAGAAATAGCAAATTAGGATAAGGGAACTTCATAAACATGATAAAGGGGATTATGAAAATCCCACAGCTAATTTAACAGCAAAAGGCTGAAAAATTTCCCCTTAAGGGTGCCCCTTCGGCCACTTAGTCAACATTGTACTGGAAGTTCTAGCAGTTAGGCAAGAAGGTCTAGAATGGAAAGGAGGGACTAAAACTTCACACATAACAATGCTATATAGAGAAGTTCTTGAATCTTAAGAAAGCTGCTAGAGTTAGTAAACGAATTTAGCAAAATTGCAGGTATCATCACACAAAAATCAATTGTATTTCTACATATCAGCAATGAACAATCTGAAAAGGAAATTAGAAAAATTCTATTTATAATAGCATCCAAAGGGATAAAATACCTAGGAATCTAACCAAGGAGGTAAAAATTGTACACTGAAAACTACAAACATTTCTGAAAGAATGAAAACCTAAAGAAATGGGAAGATGTGTTCACGGATTTGAAGATATAGTTAAAATGGCAACACTCTCCAAAGTAATTTACAGATTGAGTGCAAACTCAAAATTCCAGTGGCTTTTGCAGAAGTGGAGAAACCAATCCTCAAATTTGTATAAAGGTGCCAGGGGCTCCGGAGTAGCAAAAACAATCTTGAGCAAAGTTGTAGGTCTCACAATTCCTGTTTTCAAAACTTACTACAAAGCTTTAGTAATCAAAACAATGTGGTACTGGCACAGGATAGACGAAGGCCAATAGAATAGAATTGAAAATCAAGAAACACAAATATGGCCAGTTGATTTTTTATAGTGCTAAGACCTTTCACTGGGAAAAGAATAGTCTAACAAATGGTGCTGGACAGCTGGATAACTGCATGCAAAAGAAGGAAGTTTAATTTCTGCCCCTCTCCATGTATCACTTTAACTCAAAATGGATTAACAATAGACATATGAGAACCAAGACTAATAAAACTACCAGAAGAAAATGGGTAAATCTTCATGACCGTAGATTTAGTGTTGGATTCTTAGATTTGACACCAAAGGCACAAGGAGCAGAAGAAAAACATTGGACTTCATCAAAATTGCAAACTTTTTTGCACCAAAGGATATTATCAAGAATGTGGAACTCAAAGAGAAAATATTCTCAAGTAATGTATCTGATTTGAGTTTAATATCCAGACTACGTAAAGAACTTATAACTCAACAATAAAAAGATAAATAGCCCAATTAAAAAATAAGCAAAGGAACTGAATAGACGTTTCTTCGAAGAAGAGAGACAAATGGACAACGAGCACCTGAAAAGGTGTTCAACCTCATTGGTTGTTAAATGAAAATCAAAATCACAATGAGATTCTACTTCATAGGATAGCTTTAATGGAAAAACAATAAGGAAAATAAATGTTGGCAAGTATGTGGAGCTATAGGAACCCTTGTGCATTACCGGTGAGAATGTAAAATGGTGCAGCCACTATGGAAAGCAGTGTGGTGATTCTTCAAAAAATTAAACATAGAATTACCATATGATCTAGCAATTCCACTCCTAGGTTCATACTCAAGGGAAATGAAAATAGGTCCACACAGAACCTTGTACATAAACATTCGTGGCAGCATTATCCATAATAACCAAGAGGTGGAAACAACCCAACTGTTCATTTAGAACTTTTAAAATGTTGAGCCATGTGAGTGCATTATTTAGTTTAAAAAATTAAGTACATATTAAAACTAAAAAATGGTGCAATAATGAATTCACTTAAAAAAAAAAAGATGAATCCACCAGGAGGCAGCATTGCTCTGTTAAGAAGAAGGGAGCAGCCACGTCTGGACTATAAGGCATGGGTGCTGAGATTATGGGTTAGTTTTTTTCTTTCTTTCTCTACTCGTCTACTTTTCTATGAAGACCTATACAGAAGTAAAATACACTTTATTTAAGGAAGTGTCAAGCCCTGACCCTCTTTAGCTGTGGGGACATACCTCTGTATTTGTATATAAATTTCTAAAAGTAAAGTTACTGAGGAAGAAGGGAGTTACATTTAAAATGTTGATAGACAAATAACCCTCCAATTGTGTTATCCTACACCATTAATAGTGCACACAGCTGCCTGTTTCTCATATCCTTGCCAACACAGTGTATCGTGACATTGTTAGATCTTGTTCAATCTGATAAGTTAAAAAATATGTCCTTGTTTTAATTTGCATATATTTAGTTTCAAATACGTTTTCACATATTTAAAAGCAATTTATATTTATTTTTCTGTGAACTACTTTCCCCACTCTAATGAGGGTGAGGAATTTATCCATGTTGTTTCCCACTGCTTTATGCACTTAATACATGTTGAATAAATGAATGACAAATAACTTTTCTGAGCTCCAGTTTCCTCACCTATAAAATGAAGGTGTGTCTTGTTGCCTCATGGGAAGCAGATTGACTCCTCCACCAAATTTGGGTTGGATAGATGAGACTGATGGCTCTACACATGCATCGAGGGGGTAGGAAAAGATTCATTTTTGACGTAATAAGGCCTTCTGTGGAGAGCAGGGCAGGCTCCAAAGTAGGTCTGAAAATGGCTTGAGAGAGCAAGTAGGGGTGACTGGCTCATTTCATTGTGTTTAGGGGGCGGCGCTGTGGTGAGGGTCCCACAATTGGGCCAGGGCTTGTGTGGCATAAACTTCCCACAATTGGGCCAGGGCTTGTGTGGCATAAACTTGCCAAGGGAGAGAGCCCACAGGCTTTCTTATGGGCTTGAAAGCTGTCAGCAACATAAAAAAATGAAATCAGACTTATTATTCATTACATGGTGATAGAACCTCCTCTCACTGAAGATTAAATGATGTACTATACATAATAAGATTAGCACAGAGGAAGTGGTCAACAAATATTTGACATTGTTCTGGAGTCTTTCAATTCTAACTTTGTAAAGAGTTTTTTCCTTCTGAGTATAACAATTTTTTTTTTTTTTTTTAGGAGTGAGATCTATAGTTAGAAGATTTGGCTACTTTTACATATGATAGGGCTTATTTGTCTTTGTTTTTTCCCAAGGGACCAGGTACAGTGTTTTGCATGAAGTCAAAGAACGAACATGCCCATTTCCAGAATGCCTCACATTGAGGGCCACATACAGTGCTGGGTACTTCATATACATTATATCAGGGAATGTTAGCCGACATGAGTGAAAGAGAACATCCCTGGGATATGGAGCGGGGACGTTGGCTGGTAAAGCTGATCACGTGCATATCCTATGACCCAGCAATTCCACTGCTAGTTATATGCCAACCAGAATGCTGACATGCTCGTAAACAGACATGTACAAGAATATATACGGCAACTTGATTCAGAATAGTCCCAAACTGGAAACTACCCAAATATCCATTAATAGTAAAAATGGAGACAGTAGTTTATCCACAAAAAAGAATACTGAACATCAAAGATCTACAAAAACACGCAGCATTATGAATAAATCTACACAGTATGTCAAGTGACAGAGCCAAAGACCAAACACAAAATACATACTGTATTGTTCCATTTACATGAAATATGGAGACTAATCTTTGCTTCTACAGTCTGGGATAATGGTTTCCCTGGGAACGGGCACAAAGGGAGCTTCCAGGGTACTGGTAAGATTCTACTTTTTAATCCAGGTGCTCGTTACCTGGTGGGTTCAGTTTGTAAAAATTCAGCAAGCTGCTTGCTTTTGATATGAATACATTTCTGTATGTATGTTATGCCTCTACAAATATAAAAAAATCCTAATTGGGGAAAACCTAAAAGGAAATTTACCACCGCGTTAACAGTGGCAGTGTCTACATGATGAGACTCTGGCTACTGCTTTCTTTCCCTTTCTTTATGCTCCTAATTTACTAAAATTCATTTAATAGATATATATGGAATGCCTACTATGTACTAGGCACTGTTCTATTCAACTCCGCTGGGTACGCAAGAGTAAACAAAATAGAATACTTTGTACTTGATGAGCTTATATTCTAGAAGGGGGATATGGATGATAAATTATAAACATGTAAATAAATTATGTCAAACAGTACTAACTGCTGTGGAGAAAAGTAAATCAGAGAGGAGATGCAAAGTACTGAGTGTGGTCCTATTTAATTAGGGTGGTCAGAAAAGGCCCTATGATAAAGAACAATTTGAGCAGAAACCTATCGCTTTGAGCCATGCAGATATGGTTGGGAATGGAGAGAAAGAATTCCAGGTAGAGGGTACAGCAACTGCAAAGGCACTGAGGCGGGAACATACTCTACTTTTCAGAGGATATCTAGAAAGTCACAGTTCCAGTTATCAATTTATTACATCTGAGCTCAAAACCGACCCTTCAGTGCCTGCTCTGTAGCTAGACTCAAAACATTATCTATCTGCTGGTACGATGTTAAGGCTCGTCAGTAGCAGCTGCTGGAGAGACATGGCAGGAAGAGAGGGCCTTCTTTTCTGACCTGGTGTACTCTCAGCAGACCTCTGAAGCCTGCACTGCTCCCCCAGGCCCAGTTCCCACAGCCTGGGTGGTCTCTCCAGCCCTGGGGGCTTCTGCAGGAAAGATGGCTTCTTTAGCACCGGTTCCTACAATGCACAGTGGCTATCAGTACTCAGCGACCAACAGCTTCTCCCGGCACCCATCTTGAGTGCCTTTGGGGAGGTGCCTCACCATGAGTGGCTTTTCCTGGCATCCTCGAGGGGAGATTTCCAGCCACTTCTAATGGTGAGGTACCACAGTGACTGCTTTGCCATCCATTGATGCACAGCGCACCCTCTCCAACGGGACCTGACGTCAACCTTGCTGTGAAAGTCACTGTGAAACCAAGGGGACTCCAGCAGTGGGATGCCTACAGTGGGATGCCTAAGCCTCAGGTAGAGCTCTGTTCCTTGCTCAGTCATGAACAAACTCTTCTGTCCTTCCTCTGTGAAGGGCGTTGCCAGGGTGTTGCCCTACCAACTGAAAGGAAATCCCTACCTGCATATTTTTCTTTGCAGCTTCCAAAGCTGCATTTCCATCTATACTCTGCTTCGGGCTGTCTTCTCTCAATGTCCCCACTTCTCCCACTCCCAGCCGGGATGCCCTCGTTGGCTTTGGGGTGGCCTTTGCTTTCAGCTGGGGCTAGAAGAAAGTTTTGTCCCAGTGAAGTGCTACCTCAGCTCAGCTGATAGGCGCCAAGAGCGAGGGGGTTAAACTGGAGACAGAGTTACTTGGCAGGTGGCACTCATCACCTCAGCTACTTTCCTTTCCTCAAACACACATGCACTCTGGCAGGCTGCTCTAGCTCTAGAGTTGCTCATGGGGTGGGCCCATGTTGTCCCTCTGCCCCCTCCTTCTCTTTCTCTTCCATGGGGGTTAATCCTCAGGATACTTCTCTATCAACATCCGGCACCCTATACTCCATCTCAGAGCCAGCTTCCTAGGAGGCTCAACCTGTGACAACCAAGTTTGAGAAAAACAGGAAGATGGTATTTGCTGGAAGAATGAGGTGTCTGGGGCCACCACAAAGGGAGTCCTTCTCAGTCTGATCTCCATGCTGAAAGGACTGTTCTTTGTACTAAGAGTGGGAGATTGCTTCCTGTTGTCTTCAGCGCCCAGTGCCCCTTCCTGCTCGACTGTAAGGAATTGGCTGTCTCCTCTGAACCTCCAGCTGTCTCTCTTATAGAGGGTCAGCATCCAAAACCTAGGTTTGGAAAGGGGGTCCTGAAGCCAAGGCAGCCTAAGCACCTGACTCATTAAATGCATCTATTTATCTGGGTTCTTCAAGCTGTCCCCATGCTGTGTAGAATCATCAGAGAAATGCCTTCATTGAGGCCTTGGTCATAAGGATCATCCATCAAACGCTGTCCGTGTGTTTTCCTGACCCCCTTTTTGCAAAGACCCGCTATATAAATTGTTTCCACCTGAGTTTGCATCCAGGTGATGATGTCTCACAGCAGATGAGCCTGCTTTGTTGTTACTGTTTAGATTACTTAAATTATGTCAAATTTACTCAAAAAGAGTCAGGAGGCTTTGACTAGAAATAAAATAACAAAGATTTATTCAAGGGTCTTAGGGCTTATAAACTTTAAACACAACTAGGCAATATCCGGAATGTCTCAAAGGAGAAAGAAAAGCTAAGGGTTTTTACAGTAAAAAATACATTCTTAAGAAGACTCAGTCCTATGTTCTTAGCCTCTGGATTGGTCTGAGATGGTAAACTTCAGATGTCTGGTGCTCTCAATGATGAAATAATTTCTTCCTGAGATCATTCACATGGTCACTTGAGGGTTTGATGTATATCCAGGTGCTGATGCACAACAACCCAATGTGCATTCAGGTACTGAAGCAGGACTGGAAAGTTAAAAAGTTTAAGTTCCCAGAGTCACTTAAAACAAGAATAGAATTGTTTTCTCTTGCTTCGGTCTCCTTAATTTTAATAATTTGGTAGCTTGACCATTGTGACTCCATTTTATTCCTTCAAATTTTCCTCACTTATATGATTAGTTATAATTCCTTTGGCTGTCTAGAACATTTTGGAGCTGATTTCCATGTCTGGTGCAGTTATCTTCAGGGACTGGTGGTCTCTACTCTGGTTGTCATTCCAGAAGTCTCTGTCCTGTTTGACGCTAAGAGTGTGATTGCATGTAGTGTAAGCTGGGGGGGATGTTATACAAAGAAGTATATCAACACTGGGCTGGTTGTATAACATCCCTAATGACCATAACTCAGATCAGATTTGGGGCTGCATCCCCAAATGCAATCCAGTCTTGATGGCTCCTCCTGTACCTTCAGCTTCTCCCAGGAAGAAATAGCCCCTCAGATCCTGAGCTTGTTTCTTCACTGAGGAAAAATCTCCCAGCCCTTCAAATCTAATGCTTTTCAGGAACATGATTTTAGGTTAAAACTTAGATGGTGTAAATGGCATGCACACAGGCCCCAATCTGCCGCTAGTTCCCCGTGTCTGTAGGCAAGGCTCTTCCCTCTATGTAAAATGGGAGTGTTGAGGAATGTTTAGGTTTCAGCTTTAAAATTCTTGGGTTCTCTGTCAGAGCTGGGGGGAGATTCTTGGGCATGGATGTGGTCAGAGCATTGAAGAGCTGAGAGACAAGCAAGGAGAGCCCAGGGGTCAGCTAGGGTGACAGTGATCTGTCTGGCAGGAGGTGGCAGTGCTTCATGGGCTTGGGTTACTCCAATGCTTAGTCTGTCAGTCTCCCAGCAACAAGGGTGATGAGATGAAGGTGGCAGAGGCTCCTTACATCATCCATCATTGTCTAAAAGTTTAAGGATTACTGAGTATAATATTATTTTACAGATGGGGAAACCAAGGTCCAAGAGGGGAAGGGGCTTGCCCAAGTTCATAGAGTGGGGCAGAAGCTGAAGCAAGGCTGGAACCCAGGCCTCTGGCTGCCACATGGGAGGGGCAAGGAGGTAGACAGGAGGGGAATGGAGCCAGCTCTTCCCCTCTCAGTCCTTTGTGGCCCATCACTTGGCTGTGGCCACGTGGATGGTCACAAATCCCTTGATGTCTGAGAAGTGGGGGCTGACAAAGTCCACCTGCAGCTGCCTTGGGCCACTCTTGGAGGGGGTGATGTTGAACTGAACCAAGGCCTTCTCCTGGGGCTCTAGGCTGGGCACACTGCAGAAAGAGGAAAGAGAAAATGCAGACCATCAGCCTTCTCTCATTCCTGAGCCTCGCCTGCCAGTTCATGGCTCTCCAAGGTCATACCTTGTAGCTTGACATTCAAGCCTTGTCAGTATGCTTCCAGCTTAATGTTCCCTTCTACAACTTCTCACTCTTTCCAACTAGCCAGGCTATTCTCCTCCTTGTGCCTTGAATATACTTTAGGCTTCTTCTCTTTGGGCTTTTGCCTGCACTGTTCCTCCCACTAAGGATGCCCTTCTCACTTCAATCACACTCAAGGCCCAGACCAAGTTTCTCTTCTTCCAGGAGACCTTCCCTGACTACATCAGCCATGGATATCTCTGACTGGAAAGCCTTCCATCCTTCTTGATACCCCCAAATCTGCTCAATTTATCATTTAAGGCCTAGCTCAAATATCAGCTCCACTGTGGCTTCTTCCTGGACCTACCCCACCCCCACTCAAGGGCTGCCTCTGATCCCCCAAACCTTGGGAAGTCATCCCTCTGCACAATCACATTATCCTCATTTGAAAAGCCATCTATCTCTGAGATCCGTTCTCTAGGCAGAACTTTATTTTTCCATCTTGGTATTCCCAACAGTAGACATGAAGCTCAGAGCACAGGTCAGTACGATCAAGGACCATATGAGTGAGTGAGTGAATGAATGAAAGAATGAGTAAGTTTGTGAATCATTGAGAATAAATAAGTAAATAAATTTATGAATGGAACATGTGTGAATTAGTGAGTGAATGCATAAACGAATGAGTGAACGAATATGTAATGAGTGAGCAAATTAAAGATTGAGTGTTTGAATAAACCTATTAAAACTGAGATGAGTAGATAAATGGATAAGTGAATGAATGAGTGAAAACATGAAAAAAAGAGTGAGTGAATGAATAAAAGTGAGTGAATAAGTAAGTAAATGGATAAGTGAATGAAAATATGAATGAATGAGTGAATAGTGAGTAGATGAGTTAAATAATTAAATTAATTATTAAATAAATGAATAAATGATTGAAGGCTGATGTGTTTAGGCAGTGAGCTAGTTCCTGGGGGTCCAGAATATCTCCTATCTCCTTTACCCTCAACCCCTGTCAGCAGGTTCTCTATGGCCCATCTTATAAGGAAGGCAGACCCCCTGTCCCCACCGCACCAGACTGGCACTTACTCAATGCTGAGCTGTCCCTGGAGAAGGCCGCTGCCCTCCACCATCAGCATACAGTGCTCCACTCTCTCCGAGAGGGGGTTGACCACCATCACTTCCACCGCAACTGCCACCCCCACCATGGCTGGGCCCAGCACCTGAAGAGGCAATACTCCATAAATCATCCCTCCTTGTTCCCATTCTCCTAGGAAACCCATGGTTTTGGTTGGGTCAGAGGATGGGCAAAGTCATATCTACTCCTTGCTTCCACATACCCCATTACTGAGTTCCATTATTATATCCATCCACCTGCATCCATACCACTTCTCCCCACCCTTGAGAGTTGAAGCTGGAGCTAGAAGCACAAAATCCCCAGCTTCTGATTTCCTCCTTCAGCTCTGAAGGCGCCTTGCTAGGAACAGCGTGGTAGATACAGACAGGAGTCACCTTGATGTTGATGAAGTCCTCCAGAGTGATGTCTTTCTCTACCAAGAGCTTCTCTCCTTTGGTGACAAGGCACATGGCAGCCAACAGAATCTTCTTGTCCTCTGTCAGGTCTTTTTTATATTGAGAGTAAGATATTGTGATTGGGATCTTTTTCTCTGGAAAAGAAAGCAGAGGTGGGAGTTGGGGATCCAATATTCTTTGTCAGTGGAACCCAGAAAGAAGAAAAGAAGGTTCAATTCATACTCTCTCTGGTCCTTGCAACCAATATGAGGCAGGCATTATTATCAACAGTTCACAGATGAAGAAACCTAAGGCTCAGAGAGGGTAATTTCTTGTCCGATGTCACACAGCATGTAAATCAAGGAACTAAAATGAGGTAGGATTCAAATTCAGCTACCATGACACCAGACTGTCTCTCCCAGAGATCTTGGAGATGTGTTTAAACTTTCCTGAATCATTCCAGATGGAAATCTCTCATTCCGTCATCCATTCATCCAACAAGGGATTCATTCACTGTTTACTGAGCACCTACTATGTGTTAGGTGCAGAGAAGAGGGAGGCTGAAGACCTGCCTCAAGCTTCTAATCCAGGGAGAAGGCCAAATACCTGGTGGCTTCTCCAAATGCACCTTCCCCATCCAGGCCTGGTCCCAATCAGCCTCACCAGCTGTGAAAAACTTTCGCTGATACCCAACCCAGTGATCTTGCGCTCTCTGCATTCTGAGCTCCCGTGGTCCTGGCCATCTCTGTCTCTTTCACTCTTATCAGCCACAAACTTTCTGCCTATGTATTCTCTTCTTGTGAGTATGGGTCATCACAGACTATATCTGTTTGTCATATTTTTTTTCTGACCACTAAATAAAAAATACATGTAAAGTATATTGATTAGGAAGAAAGAACTAAAACTCATTGTTCACAGATGACATGATCATCTATGTAGGAGATCTGAAAGAACAACACAAAAATCCTGGAGCTAATAAGTGATCACAGGATATAAGATTAATATACAAAAGTCAATAACATTCCTATATACCAGCAATGAAGTGGGATCTGAAATTAAAAACACAATATCACTTGTATTATCATCCCCCAAATGAAATACTTAGGCATTAATCTAACAAAATATGTACAAGATCCATATGAGGAATACTACAAAACCGTGATGAAAAAAAAAAATCAAAGAAGAACTAAATGGAGAGATATTCCATGTTCACAGATAGGAAGAATGAATATTATCAAGATGTCTGTTCTTTCCAAAGTTATCTATATTCAAGGAAATCCCATCAAAATCCCAGCAAGTTATTTCATGGACATTGAAAAACTGACTCTAAAGTTTGAAGGGGAAGTTTGAAGGAGAATAACATCAGAGGACTGACACTACTTGACTTCAAGACCACACAGTTTTGATGTAAAGTAAAGCAAAGGGAATATAGTCAATGATATGGAAATAACTACATATAGTGCCAGGTGGTTACTGGACTAGTCAGGAGGATCACTTTGTAAATTATATAAATGTCTAACCACTATGCTGTACAACTAAAACTAATATAACACAAAACTGAATGTCAACTATAATTGCAAAATTTAAAAAAAGGGGAGGGGAGAAGGTAAAAGGGAATAACGAGTTCGAATTTCAGGTATAAAACAAATAAGTCATGGGGATATAATATACAGCATAGGGAATATAGTCAATAATATTATGATAGCGTTATATGGTGCCAGATGGTTGCTGACTTATCATGGTGAGCACTTCTTTAGGTATATAAATGCTGGATTACTATGATGTACACCTGAAACCAATACAATATTGCATTGGTTAGCTATATTTTAATAAAAATCCTTAAAAAACCCCATAGAATGAACAATAGAGTGAACCTTAATGTAAACTATGAACTTTAGTTAAAAATAACCTACCAATATTAGCTCATCGGTTGTAACACATGGACCACGCTAATGCAAGATGTTAATAATAGGAGAAGATGGGAGGTGGTGAGGAACCCTCTGTACTTTCTACTCAACTTTTCTATAAACCTAAAACTGCTAAAAAATCTACTAGTTAAAAAGTGATAAATTTTAATAAATCGTATATTTTAATAGTCATACTATGTGGCTCAGTATGACTCAGATTCATTTTTGTGAATCTATTCTAACAAAACAGTCCAAAATCAAGAGAAAGGGGATTTTTGCACCAAGATGTTTACGTTAGTGTCTTTTTAAAAACAGCAATAAGCTGATAACTATCCAAAAGAAGGGAAAAGATAAAATAAGTCGCTATATATTTATTTAAAGATTATACATCTATTAAAGTGATGTTTAATGAAGCACTTATAAAAATTTTAAATTACAGTGTAAAGTGAAAAGAGCAGGCACTAATGAGTATTTACAATACAATTAGAACTATGTTTTTCAAAAAGCAAACAGGTATTAAAAATTTGGAAGGAAAATATGTTAATTTGTAGTTGGGTAGCAGGATCATAGGTGATCTCTCTGTGTGCTTTAAGCCTTTAATGAATGTGTATTACTTTCGATATGAAAAAAATTGCTAAAAGACAGGAGAAAATATTTTTTAATTAATATTTCATTATAAAGTGTCATTTTGTGATTTAGATTTTGTGAAAATTAAATGACACTTCTTTCACACGTTTTCATGTCCTGTCAAAATACAAAAGCTTCACTTACCACAAACTGGCCCGGAGGACCAATTTCTTTGTTTAACTGAATCCTTAGAGTTCAGAAGGTATGTGAAGAGATAGATAGATAGACAGACAGACAGACAGACAGATAAATAGGCAGACGGATAGATAGAGGAGTCAGAGGGGAGGAGGGGAGGGGAGATAGAGATGTATGTATAGACAGACACAGACACAGAGAGAAAGAGAGACAATGAGAGAGAGAGAGAGAGGGAGAAAAGGAGGGAGGGAGGGAGAGAGTAAAAAAAGGAAGAAGAGTAATCAAATAGGATAACTTTGGTAAATCCTATATAAAGTGCTATGCGTTTAAAGATTGTGAAAAATATCCTTGAAACATTCTTTTAAAAAGCAGTTGGAATAAAGTCACTTAAAATCGTGTAAAAACCTTCAAAGGATTGAAGCCATTCTACTCTGGTTGGAAATACCGAGGGTACATTTCAGGCAAATGTACCATTAGGCAACTTTAGCAAAATTGGTGTGGGCTGACCTGACCCACCACTCCAAGGCCTGCAGTCAGGCAACGGAGTCAGCTGAATTAAATGTGCCCTGTGGTCCAACATTCCTGCCTTTGTACCCTGGTTGTGCCCCTTCCTTTCTGTGGACTCTTAGGAGTGCTCTAAGGCCAGACTGGTTTGAATCCTGCCCCTACACATACTATGTAATTCTGAAGTTGTGAGTTCATCTTTATGGGTGTGAATTTCCTCCTCCAAGAAATTGAGCTAGTGGTAGTATCTCAATTCATGTACAATTCCCAGGATAGGCCTGGAACATGTAAGCACTTAATAAACATCTCTTACTGGTCCACCCCGATCATGCAGAACACTTGGATTTTAGGAAGGTAACACAAGACATATTCCAGATATTCTGAAATGCTCCCAGCAAGTATTTATTCTGTGTGTAAATATTCATACTGATTGGGATAAATAAAGACTATAAGTCATCTCACTTTCAGGTCAGTTTGCCACCAGAGGATTGTGGACTTTTATTTCTATTGTCATCGTTTCGCTCCTTTGAGCCTCAGTTTTCTCACCTGTAAAGTGGGAACAAGAAGCAAGGCACTGAGCAAATCCTCATGAATATCCCCTTCTTTCCTGAGAATTAATGTAAGATCTTGGGAAGTTAAAGCCCTGTCCCCAACCCTCCTGGAAAAGGGGTCAGGCTGGCCAGGTCCTCCCAAGAAGAGGCCTTCCTACCTTCTTCCGGCCCCAGCCGCACTGTGTGGGATTCGTGCAGGATCTCTGCCACTGGCCTGCGGGTGTAGAGGATGGTGGCACCACTCAGGTTGACTCGGACCCTCTGGGCCCTGGAGGTGAGGTTGGTCAAGCACAGGGCCAGCTTCAGGTTGTGGCCCAGCATGGGTGGCTCCAGTACCTTGAACTTGCCAGTGATGCTGGGCTTGGTGGCGGGCTCCAGGAGGTCATCACGCCAGACACCACGGCTGCCACCCCTGCGGACCCGGGCCCTCCTCCCAGAGGCTTCCACGCTGAATAGCTTCCTCACAGCTTTGCTGTACACCTGCCTCTCCTTCCTGGACCCTGCAGTGCATCACACATCATGAGGCAGGCACCCTCTTCCTCCTTTGCCCATCTCAGGGCCATCTCTTTTCATTTCCCTTCTCCTCTAGACAAAACCACCACTCCGCCACCACGGTAATTTATCATGGCTATCGGAGGTCTCAAGTCAGTAGCCCAAGACCCACATGTATTGTTTGGTTCTGGGACTATGTAAATAACTTTTTAAGCAGTTGTCAACAACTTCAGATAGGAAATTTTATATAATATAGATTTGCAACCTCTCTGGCAACTGAGTCAGAAGTCTCATGTGATCATGATAGCTGACACTTCTGTAAACTATGTGCTAAGCACTACAGCTCTAGGTGCCATATATTCTCCCCTAGGAAGTAGTTACTAGTAGTATCCTTGTTTTACAGATCAGGAACTCAAGGCACAGAGAAGTAAAGCAGCTTGTGAAGGAACTGGGATTTGAACCCAGGCTGTCTGGCTCCAGCTTCCATGTTCTTAATCATGTTCTCATTCCACTCTACATGGCAGCAATGGTCTAGAGCTGAGTAACGGGTGCTCTCTCTGGATGGGAATGTACTCTCCAGTTCTCCATGGTCTCCACCACTGGCCTATTGCACTCACAGGGTCCCATCTTCCAGGCTCCCATAAGCATGTGAGTTTAGGACCCCTGATCTCCCATTTTCTCTATTGCTAGCACAGACCTCTTTTTGACCACCAGATCAATGCACTTAACTGGACAGCCTCTGTCCTCCACCCCTGAGCCCCACAGGGTGTCCCATAGGTGCTCAAATCCAGCCAAACATACTATCTTCTGTCCTACAGTATTCTTCATCTCAGCAAATGGTTCCACCATTCACCCAGTGTACAAGCCAGAAACTGGGGGTATCCTCGACTCTTCCCTCACCTTTGCCACCCACAACTGATCAGTCACCAAGGCCTGCTGAGCATCCTCATTGATCTCCAGAATCTTCCCTCTTCTCCCATTCAACCGCCATGTAGATAGCTTCATTGTCATGTCAGTTTGCCACCAGATATTGTTGGCTTTTATTATCATCATTATTATCATTATTGTTATCATCATTACTTAGCATCTTTGACCTCAGTTTTTCTATCTGTAAAGTGAGGACAAGAGACCCACAGGCAAGGCATTGAGTACAATGCGAGATCCCAGCTGACAACATGTGGAGCAGATAAACCATCTCGTGGCCGAAATTGCTGACACACAGAGTCCTGGGCAAATAAATAATTGTTATTTAATCTACATAACTAAAACAGCACCCCACCTGATTCCGATGTGCACCGGAGCTGCAAACCACTCTGCTAGAGATTAGACCACTGAGGGGCGGAGGTGTCCAGAGCAGCTGTGCCCCTCCTTACAGCACCCTCCCTCAGCCCGGGCTCTAGCTTGTGCTCACAGGAGGGGAGGAGACAAACAGCCTCTAGTCTGAATAACATTGAATAACATAGTTTGAATAGTTTGAATAACATCGTTTTAACAAGCAGAGATGTCTAAAAATATATGAATCAGATCACGTATTGCGAAGGGACCTAATATTCGGTGGGAAAGGGCAACTCTTAAGTATGTAGCTGGAGGTGGCTGATAGAAAAGGTGCACCTGTTCTGCTTTCGTATCCCACCAAGTGCTCGCTTCAGTAGTACATGTACTAAAAATTGTATCCCATCAAGTACAGGCTCTTTAATAAACCGAAGACCACAATTAGTGACTATGGCATAGGCCTAGGCAGATGACAAATAGGAGCTGCTATTATTATTAATCATTATTATTATTATTCTTACTATTATTACTTTGAACTGGGCCATAGTGCTATGTATCCTAGGCGTTCAATAAATAATACCTGCTACTATTATCAATATTATTATTAGTAATTTTTATCATATGTGAACATACCTTGTATAGTGCCTGGTAAGTGATAAGTGTTCAAGGAAATGAAACTTTTATTATTACTAGATGTGGGAAATCTTTTTAGCAAACAGAGGATGTTATTAATAGTAGCTAAAGACACATGGCTCAAAGCACAAAGACAGTGCTGAATGAAGCTATCACCACCATAACACACGGGAGAGGGGCTGGCCCTGGCCACCTGCAGTTGTACTTCTACAGCAGACGGGTCATCAGGGAAGGCTAATGGAGGCCGCCATGTTGTCCTTACCTTCCGGATACTTGTAGAGGCTGGTGATGTCCACACGGGAATCGCTGCCCACCGCCTTGGTGCTGATGCACCTCCCGATCTTCTTCGTGTCTGAGTATACACGCTCCCGGCTCTCATCCTCATTCCAGAGCCAGGTGATGTAATCTGCGTTGACCTCCGCAAACACAAAGGGGCCATCGTGGGCCAGGTGCACGTCGCCTTCACGGATGGCAGTGACTGAGGCCGGGCCACACCGGAACACTCCTGAGCATGAGGAGTGGGCATGAGCAGCACGAGAGAGGAAAAGTCAGGGTCCCACCCAGCTGAGCCCATACCTTCGCTCTCCTCCTGGGGAGTGGCATCCAGAACCTGCCAGCCATTGTAAGAGGAGCCCAAGTCCTGCCGGGCAAACCAGCTCTCATTCCAGACATGGAAATTCCTGCCACAGAGAGAGGATGGAGCAGCGTGGCTTATAGTCAACACAGGGGCTTATGGGAGGGGATGTTCCTAGGGCAGGCCAGACCCTGGGCTGGTACTCTGCAACAGAGCTGTGGCTAAATCTTGTGAACCATTCATTCAACTATGTCGATGAGCATATATTGTGTGTGTGAACGTGTATAAATATCAAGGACCTGTTGTTTAAGATATGAGAAATACAACCTCAAATAATATAGAAGATCTTGCCCTCTTGCAGCTCACATTTTTCCAAAAGAGACAGATGAAGAGACAGGCAAAATTAAGTAAGCAGATAAATAAAACAAATGTAAGTAAATAACTGCTGTAAAGAAAGAGGCTTGAGATAGAGAACAACTGCTGGAAATCTACTCTAGGTAAATGGCATCTAAGATGAGATTTAAAAGAGAAAGAATTAGCTATAGGAAGAGCGAAGAGAACGATGTTCCAGGCAGAAGGAACAGCATGTGCAAGGGCTCTTAAGACAAGAAAACCTTAACGTATTTGAGGGAGGGAAAATACGTAAGTATCTTTGAGCTACAGCAAGCAAAACGTGTAGGTAATGTTTAGATTGTGTAGCATTCTGTAGGCTTGGTATAAAGTTCAGCTTTTATTTTAAGTTTTCCATGTTCAAGACGAGAATATGAAACTAGGAAAAGTGACACAAAGTCACCCACTAAGGAAGCAGCAGAGAGAATCTGTGGTTGGCGTTACTTGGCACCTTGACAGCTGGTCTCCGAACTCCTCTTAGGAAAGTAATCGTTTTTGTTTGGGAAAATACCTTGATAAGCATTTGGAAGTCAAAGGTAGGATAGTGGCACCTCCATGGTGACAGAGGCCACCAAATCCAAAAAAAGCGTCTGTCCATTCTGCATGAGGAAAGGAGGGTGTAATTTTTGTCATGCTCCTGCGGGGACACAGAGTGAAGAGAAGCCAAAGAGAAGGAAAGGAGAGGAGAGATGCGGAGAGGTGGTCTGAGGCTAGAGATGGGCTGGCAGAAGCTCCCTGGGGGTGGCGAGGACATTCTAGGAACATGGGTGCTGAGACTGTCTGTGTTCTGTATTGTATGCTTTTCGCAGTTTCCCCTGCTCTTTAGAAAGTTGGATTATGTGACAACTTGCACACATACGAACAGACTTTTGGACAAGATTATTCACTGAAGCCTTGTTTGTAAAGGCAACCATTTTGGTCCATCCAAGTGAGATGATTAGATAAACTATGGTTCTTCCATGCAATTGAAAGGCTGACCAGGTTCCTACCTCCGGCTCTTCTACTCACTACCTGTGGGCCTTAGACCAATTACTTAGCTTCTCTGTGCCTCGGTTTCGTCATCTGTAAAAAAGGAAAGTACTAGCTTGCTCACAAGGTTGTTTGGAGGAATACATGAGTGAGTATATGTCTGACACTTACAACTGGGCCTAGCATAGACTAGGTGCTCGCCGAATTTAATATTATTTTACACAGTACAAAAATAAAGAAAACTGGAATGTGCTGATACGAAATTGTTAAATGAATAAGCAAGACGAACAATACAGGCGTACCTCGGAGATATTGCAGGTTTGGTTCCAGACCACTGCAATAAAGCAAGTATTGCAATAAAGCGAGTTGTGATCTTTTTGCTGGCGACCCTCCGCCAGCAAAAAGATAAATATGTGGATTCCTCTGAGCATTCTTGCCTTCAGTTTGTGAAAAACACAACGTCTTTGAAGTGCAATAAAGCAAAGTGCAATAAAATGAGGTATGCCTGTATTACATTATGCTGCTGATGCTAAAAGCAGGGGTGCAAGGGAATTCTGTATGCGTATGTTCCTGTGTCTGCAGGGCCTCACTGTGGAAAGATATGGAAGAAGCTAGTCACGGTGCTGCCTCGAGGAGGAGGACAGGGAGATTGGAAATGGGCAGGAGGGAGATAGCACTGTGACCCATTTTGGAATATTAAAGCACATGAATGTGTTTCCTATTTTAAAAATTGACTTAAAATTAATTTTTAAAAGCTTTGTGCGAAAAGTCTTGTTTGAACTGAGAAAGGAGACTGTTTTCCACCTGAGATACATAGCATGTACCCAGGTAGCTGAAAGAAGCAGAAGCGTGATGCAGAGGTAACTCTGCAGAGGGAATCTGGGCTCCTTCATCACAGGACTCTCGGGAGGGCTGCAGTCCACAGAGGGGAGGACAGGGAATTCAAGGCATCAGATCTTGAGCCCCACTCTTGATCTCTGAGTCACGTGCCCAAAGACCCCTGATTCACAGAAGAGGAGTTGCCCTGACTGGGGCTACCCCGTCCCTCTGCAGGGTACCTCTTACTCCTTCCAGAACTGGCTCCAACTCAGGAGAGCTGGGTTCCAGATCTGGGTCTGCCTCAGGGAGCCCCTGGGACCCAGCGGGCCTAGGACCTACCACATGCTGTCTTCTGTCAGGTCTTCCAGGGTCCGCCCAAAGGAGTCCACGTATTTGTCTACACTCAAGTTCCTGTCCGTGTCATGGGCCGAGTTAAAGTTGGACACGACCCGTGTGGCGATCCCCAAGCACCTAAGGACTGAAGAGCAGGAGGCTGGAGAGGCTCCAGGAGTTGGCCAAGACGCTGGACTTGAGATGGGCCTTGCCGCCCTGCCTCATTTCTGGCCATAACCCCCTTCCTGTCTTTGTCTGTCTACTTTATCAGGGCCGAGACTCCTGTCTCCACTCTCAGAAACACCGTCATCTTCTGTACATTCTCTCAGGGGACTTCTGGAGACACTACTGCCACCCCTCTTTGAATAGACAGGCTGAGAGGCTGGCAGGACTTTGGAAGGCATATAACAGCCATATAATAGCCTGAGGGAACTGGAGGCCTCAGGGCCACAGGACTTGCCCAGGAGTGCTCAGTGAGCTTCAAGCAGAGGGAGGTGGGACTCTTTCTGTAAAATAAATGATCAAAAATCACATGGATGAGCTATCTGGTTTCTCTCATTTCTCCATCACCAATAAAAGAAAGACTAGGTTTTTTCTGGGGAGGGGTAAAGAAACAGCTCTATGCAAATATATGCAAATGAGTGTAAATGAGGAGACTGGTGGGTGGAGTGGGAAACTTCTTTCCCTGGGTACCTGTGCACATGACTCCAGCGAAGACCCAGCATTGGCCATATTTGACTGGCTTGAACCTGCCCTTGAACCACTTGTGCAGAATGGCCACGCTGCCACGCCAGTGCAGTGGGCTGGTACCGCCGCCGTACTTGCCCTGCCACTGGCCTTGAACCACACCCCGGTCATTGTTGCTGTTCACCTGGGCAGAGGAAGGCACAGGTCCACCACAAGGTAGGGCTCCCCTCTTTAGGAACCTTGCCATCATAAAATCATCTCTAACTTTGGACCACCCAGTCATCTGGGGTTACCCCTTGTTGTTAAACTGTCTGAAAATTGGGGCCACCTGCTGTCTTAAAATACCTACTTTTTGGTACCGTTTATTATTTTCAATTACCTTCCATTGAGATACTCTACTGTTGAAAAGCATCTATGGTTTTAGAGCATTTCCTGTTTTAAATGATTTTTTTTTGGAGACTGTTGGTGGTGTAATAATTAGAGACAGCTAACATTCATTAAATGCTTACTATATGCCAGGCACTATTCTAAAGGCTTGGTGCACACTACAGTAACCTGCGTAAAGCAGGTTCTACTATTTTCCTTTTTTTTTTTAGGTTAGAAAACAGATTCAGAGGGGATTAGAGACTTGCCCAAATTACACAACAAGTCAGTAAAAGTTCAGGACTTTTACTTGGGGGCCTGTGCGGCTGTCCCTCAGGGCCTTCGTGCTCTACTGTTTAGAAATGGTCACCGTTTTTGATTCTCTGTGCTCCAACTCTGAGGTCTTGAAGAACTGAGAGTATTAAATATGAGAAAAACATCTTTATCCATTTTTGGAAACTTGCTATAGAGAGAGTTACTATGCCCTTGGCTACCTTTTGAGAAGGAAGCACTATGTCATGGAATAGATTAAAAATGGCACCCCTCCCATGGGGATGTGGGTCTGTGTACCCTCTCTCTGAATCTAGGCTGGCCTGTGACTGCTTTGACCAATGACTATGGTGGAAGTGATCTG
Organism: Pteropus medius; assembly: GCF_902729225.1. Classification (NCBI taxonomy): domain Eukaryota; kingdom Metazoa; phylum Chordata; class Mammalia; order Chiroptera; family Pteropodidae; genus Pteropus; species Pteropus medius. The sequence continues at coordinate 4,210,099 of NW_024342471.1, forward strand.
TGCCAGTTTTCAGGCCCAGGCCTTATGGGACTGGCAGCTTCCACTTCTTCTTTTTGGAATAATTGTCTGGGGAGAAGCCAGCTGCCATGTGTGATTACCCTGAGACTGCCATGCTCTGGGGAAGCCCAACCTAGCCATGTAGAAAGGCTGCATGAAGAGGCAGAGTGATGACTGGCCAGCCTCAGCTGTTTCCATCAGCCCAGCTATCCCAGGCCAGACATGAGAGTGAGCAAGCCATCTCGACATTCCAGCTTCAGCAGACACTACATGGAAGAGAACCAAGGAAACACTGACTGCCAGAACCAAGGCCCCAGATATATGATCCTGTCAAACCACTCCAGATATCTGCAGCCATTCAGATGCCCCAGCTGAAGCATCTTGGAGCAGAGACAAGCCATCCTCATAGCGTCCTGCCCAAGTTCCAGATCTGCAAAATTGTAAGCATAGTAAATGGTTGTTTTATGCTACTGAGTTCTGAAGTGGTTCATTACACCACAATAGAGATTTAAAATAAGAGGTGACTTGGAAAAAATCATAGGGTGTGGCCCTGGGTTGGCCCAGAATCCAAAAAGGAGTGTGTATACAGGGATGGTGGGGCTCCTCACCATGGCGCTGATGACCCTGGTGACATAGATGGGGTCGTGACGGCAGGACACATCGGTGGCTGGGTCGTCTTGGTGACTGGGGCTTCGGTCCAGGATTGAGAGGCAAATGTTCAGGATGTTCTCCTCAAACTGTCCCCAGAGAGGCTGCTTTTAGAGGCCGGAGCCTCACCCATATTCCAGACCCTCCCATGACCCTCACTGTCAATCACTTGGGTGGTGCAAGAGAGTTTGTCTCATCAGCCCCCCAGGGATACCACAGAGCATCTTCCTCTCAGAAGCCCTTTCTCAAAGAGTCACTTGGGAACCAAGTTCAACCTTAATCGAATCCCCTCCTGTTCAATAGCCCCTTACGGCTCCCTAATCTTCACAGTAAAGACTGTGACAAACTTGTAGCTCTGGAGTCACATTGACCTCACTGGCACGCACATTTGGTTTACAGGATTTTTAAAAACTACTTTGGAATTAATTGACACACTGCAGGATTCATGTAAAAAGTGGGAGATTTTTACATACAAATTAATATTTCTGGTCTCTGAAAATTTGGAAGGTCTGGGAACCCTCACTTTCCCACATGGCATTAAGAGGTGAGTGCTGAGACGTGGTTACCGCTGAGGTGGATCCTAAACTCTCCAGTGTATCATCCCTGCCCAGCCCCCAAGCGCCCCACCACGCCCCCTTCCAGGCTCCTCAGCCTGACAGTCAAGTTCCTTAACTTGCCTGGCCAACCTTCTTCTAGCTGGGCACCCTGAGCCCAGGCAGACAGAGCTCCTGTAGCAGAATCTCAGCTACTCTCTGACGTCCCACTTCCAGGCTGATCTCTCTGCTCTTCCCTCTGCCTGTCCAGATCCCGCCCAACTTTGGACACCCACTCCAAGACCATGAAGCCTTCCGCAGTCCCCAAGGTAGTGTTTTCATCTCTTCTGAACTTCCTTTTCTTCCACCTCTACCACTCTGACTTTCCTCCACCTATCCCACCTTGTATTATAACTATTTATCTAAGTCAGTGGCTCTCAAGTGTGGCCCCAGACCCGCAGCAGTGGCAGCACCTGGCCTCACCTACTGAATCAGCCATCTGTGTGTTTAATGAGTCCTCTGTGTGATGCTGGTACATGTTCGAGACTGAGAACCACTGATCCAAGCTATCTCTTTCCCTAGGAGAATTGACTCATTCTGTTTCCAAATTATATCCAAAGCACTTTGCCTTCCCAAGTACTCAGCACAGGCCCTGACACAACTACTAGTAGATGAATGAATAAATAAATGAATGAATGAATTTGCTCTAGGAGTCAGACAGCTTGTCCCTCCTGGGAAGAAGTGAGCAGACAGAAGGATTCCTGGGCTGACTTTTTGCATGTCCAAGCCTACGTCCCCCTTCTGGCCTGTGCCCCTGGAGACCTGCCCGAAGTTCCAGCCTTGGGCTCGGATGCGCTTCTCCACGCCTCGGAAGATGATCCCGTTGTCATTGAGCACGTACTCCTGTCTCTCCTCCTCCGAGGCCAGAAACACGTCATCCTCTGAAAAGCAGTCGTCAGGCCCGGCGTGGGCTGGGGCTCTGGCCTTGCCAACTTGGGGAAGGGGCTACGTCAGGGATCAGCTGCAGGACAGTGCCTGGAGGCTGACTGGGGCAGGAGAGGCCAAGAGGGGGCTTGCTGGGCTCCCAGGCTGCCTTGTAGCCAAGTCCCATTCCACCTGGCTGATCTTTCCCCAGGCTGGGACCAACCCAAACTAGCCCATGACTGAGGGATTTTAGGAGTCTTGATGCCTTTGGGTGACCCCACTAATGCTAACAACAGAGTTACATTTCTTAAATATTAATAAGAATACTGATCCCAGTACCTCTTATGATGTAGCTTGTACATTATAAGCATTAGCACTATGAATTCTCACCATAACCCTAAGAGGCAGGCGCTGTTATTCCCGTATTACAGATGAGGAAACTGAGACTCGGAGGGAGGCAGTAGCAGCACTGAGACCGAATCAAGGCTGTCAGAATGCTAAAGCCCAGGCCCTACGCACTCCTGGGCCTCTTGTGCCATCAAGCCTCATCCCTGCTCACTGGCCTGCGCACACCAGAAACCACAGATTCCTGTCCCTCTGTCACCGGCTCCTTTGTAGCACCAGCTACCAGGTTTCTCTGCCCGGTGTCTACCTCCACCTAGGCCCAGCTCTCGCCAAACTTTTGGCATTCACCTCCCTGTCCATTAACCTGCCTCCTAGGCCCCATTTAAGGGCAGGCCCTCCTCTGGGACAGCTTCCAGGAAAGCCTTGGACTCAGCAGCTCCTACCTGGGCACCATGGGTTGAAAAGAAGAACAAACTCGCCCAGCTTCCGGTTACTGCGTTTGCGGAGAGAGGAAACCCTGGCACTCAGCAGGTAACGGCCAATGACGGCACTGGGAGGGCTGGTGAGGCTGACAGTCACTGTGTTCTTCGTCTGAGCCTCCTTTACTGCTGTCCAGGCATCTCCCCCCTCCGCCTCCAGCTCTGATGTATGGAACACGACTTTGGTGTGGAGAGCCTCAGAAGCCTGGGGTCCTGGCAGAGAAGAGAGGGAATCAGGAGACCCAGCCACCCCTAGGAAACCCAGCTCTAGAGGAGTGGAAGAGCTACAGGCCTGGAAATGCACCCTTCACTCCATGAGCTGCTGGGACACTGTTGGGGGAAGGACCTGACCAAGGGGGCCCATGGCAGAATGGGGTACATCTCAGCTGTCCTGACTGCCACCCACCTCCTAGATCAATGAGAAAGTGACAGGACCCTTTGAGACCAAAGTCTGTCTGTCTGGCCAAGAAAGACAAGCTTGGTCTCCAAAAGTGCCTGATGATTGCTTGTATCCTCCAAGACCCTGGATCCCTTGGTATCCTCAGGATTCCAGAGTTGTCATCTTATCTATCGCATTCCTAGCCATCCCCAGAAAGCTGTCATTAAAAGCTTCCAGGATTCAGGGCTCATCCCAGCTACAGGGACTTGCTTTTCCTAAAGTCTGGGCTGACAACCACAGGGACTCAGGTCTCTGGTCACGAGACAAGTGCTTCTGACTGCAGCCAGTGGAGGGCACTGGTGAGCTAGTTACCTGTCTCCGCTGTGAAGACAAGCGTTTCCTTGCTGTCCAGGGGGCGATTCAGCTCCAGTACGAAAGTGAACATCTGGCCCCTGCGAACCACCAGCTCAGGGCCTGGGTACTCCTGGGTGTGGTGGGCAATACCATTCCTCGGCCACTGCCAGTCCACCGCAGTGACTCTGAACCCTGAGTTGGGAGAGGACAGAGAAGAGGCCAAGCCCTTAGCATGTTTCTAATCCATGCCGGGCTTCAACCCACCGGTCGTTTGCTCATGCAGCCACTATTTATCTTATACAGTAGATTCCGGTTATTCGCTGTAATTACATTCTAAAAGTCTCCGTGAACTCCAAATTACTGAATACTGAACCAATGTTCCTAGTGAAATACAGGGCTAGGTTCCTGTGAGCCTCTGGTTACAGCTTTGTCATCAACTGATCAATACATAACCTTGTTTTGTGTGTATTTCTGTGTAAAGTCATCTTATTTAATATATTGTTGATTCATTAACATTGAACTCATGGACAGTAGCACTATAATTCATAACTGAATGAAGCTTATCTAACACGGGTTTTCTCCATAAGGCACATTGCAGCCTCCCTGTGCTTAGGAACACTACACAATGCTCAGCACTACGCTTGGGGCTGTTTTAAACAGCGAAATCCCCAACAAAAAAAGCAAAAATGCAAAAAAAAAACACATGGCACTAAGTAAATCGTGAAAGGACACTTGTTCATAGTATGAGAGCAAAAACAAGAAGGTAGAGCATCACCTTGTTTGCCTTTAGTTGGGAGAGAACATGCATGTTAAGTGACTCCATTTTTCATCGTTCTGCACATGACTGCAAATGACCATGAAAGTGCCAAGGGTGTTTATTTGGAGTTAAAAATATATTTCAGAGAGTAGGCCAGTTGACAAACATGGAATCCACGAATATTGAGATCAGCTGTATATTCTCTGTGCCAGGCTAGTGGCCAGCGCTGGGAGACACTGGTGAACAAAATAGATGTGGGCTTGCCCTGGAGGAATACACAGTGAGACCGTGTGGCTCAATGACTGTGAGCACAGCCTCTGGGGTCAGCTGGTGTGGATTCAAATCCTGACTTGGTCATCTACTGATTAAATTACCTTCTGCTTGACCTCTTTGTACTTCAGTTTCCTCTAGAGTAGGAATAATAATACCTTGTGGCGTGAATGTGGAGGATAACTGCCTGTCATTTACAGCCTCGAGAATGAGAGATCAGTAAATGTTAGTTATTATATCCCAGACAAGCACGGGTGACACCTAAATAAGTGAGTCTACAAATAACTAATTATCATTCTGATGCATGCTGTCAAGGAAAAGTACATGGAATGGAAAGAACATATAAAGAGGGGCCTGGCCTGGTCTGAAGGGTGACAAGTGAGGCTTGCTTGAGGAAATGGCATTTAGGCTGTCTTAACTGGATAGGGTGTCTCCAGGGAACAGTTGGGTATCATATCCAGTCTCAACCGAAGCATCTTCTCCCTCAATCTTTTCGGAGTTCATTTATTCAGGTGTCAGAACATTGTGCTGGGTGCTGCAGACTCAATAGTCCATGAAATATATATCAGCCCTGCCGCCAAGAAGTTGACAGTCCAGCAAAAGAATAGATATAACTCAAACATCTAACAGTAAGCTTTGAAAAGCATCCTTACAGCATGGTACCTGGTTTCCCTCTGAGCAAGTGATTCAAGAGACCAAGGAGGAAGCTGCAATGCCTTTTATGACTTAATCTTAGAAGTTACACTCTGTCACCTCAACAGTATGCTGGTCAAGGCAGTTACAAAGTCTTCCCAGGTTCAAGGGGAGGGAATACATCTCACCCCTAGATGAAAATCAGTTAATGTAACTTGTAAGAATAACATGCGAGATGAGATATATATTAATATGAATATCATGTGAAATAAAATCTGTCACACTTGAGAACCATTGGAGTAATATCATCAAGTATTCCCTGCCCAAGGGCGCCAGCTCTTGGCCTTATTTTATTTGGTGCCTAGCATACAGTAAATACTCAGTTATACTTGAATGGACTATTAGATAGGTTTTATTTCATAAAACTTCCTATTTTATGAACAATGTAGATGTCTAACCAATGTACTGTATACTTGAAACTAATTTAAATAAATAAATCTATTTAAAAAAACTCCCTATGTACCAAGTACTTTGGTTAATATTTTATAAATATTTAGCTCATTTAATCTTCATAAACCATACGATGGAGTATTATTATTATCCTGACTTCACAGATGGGGAAAATGAGGCTACAAGTTACACAGCCTATAGGTGATGGAGCTGGGAATCTGGCTCCCGAGTTTGTGCTTGTATGGAATCCTTAGGCTATGCTGCCATTACCTTTAACCCCACAAGAGTCACAAACTCAGAAGCCCCAGACTCAAAACACAACATGGGCTTTGTCCATGTAAAGCAATGGTTCATCTAGGCCAAAGTCTAGAGAGAGACTTTGGCTTTTAAAAGATTCTAGAAACTTCCTATAACCTTATGGTTAGGAGAGTGGCTGAGTGTATTTTCTAAAAATGATTGCAATAATATCTTCCATCCCATATACTTTTCTTATAATGTGATGTCAATACTCCTCTCATCAAAAAGTGGGATATATATTTCTTCCCCCTGAATCTAGGAGGACTTGTGGCTAAAACAGAATGACACTTTGTGACTTCCAATGTTAAATTATAAAAGTTGATATAGCTTCTGCCCGGTTTTCTTGAGTGGCTTGATCCTGGAACCCAGTCACAGGTCATGAAGAAAGCCAAAGGGCCTGTGGAGAAGCTCACATGGAGAGAGACCAAGAACCCCAACCCACAGGCCACTGAACTCTCAGTAGACAGCTAGCACCAATTTGGCAGTCATGGGAGTGAACCATCTTGTAAACAAATTCTCCAGCTCCCAGTCACGCTGTCCCACCTGACATTGAATGAGGCAGAGACAAACTGTACCTGCTGAGCTCTGCCCAAATGGTAGGTTCTTGAGTGAGAGAATGATAGCTGTTGTTTTAAGCCTCTAAGTGTCGGGGTTGTTTGTTACACAATAGGACATTGAAATATGGAGGAAGCCTTAGCAATAACTGAAATGGAGTTTTCCAACAAGCCCAGTAGGATCAGGACTCAAAGTTAGATTTAATTTGATTTAAATAGTATCAGTAAATGTGACATATCTTTCGCATCCAAGGTGGGGTTGTCAATTCATACCTGCTAAACTTTTCAACATGAAGCTCTGGTTTCTGGATGAATCTTTAGTATCCTCTTTTAATAATAACGTTCAGCTCTTCGTTCCAATACCCAAACACTAACTCAGAGGCTGGGTAAGGTTGTTTCAGGTGATGTGAAAGCCAACCTGCCCTCAACTATGATAATAAGAATAATAAAATGAATAGCTAACATATACAATACCATGAGTCAGACACTATCCTCTGTGCTTTATATTTATAAACTCATTCGATCTTGAGAATAGTCTTATGAGATAAATACTATTATCATTCCCCATTTTACAGAAGAGGAAACAGAAGCACAGAGAGGTTAAGTAACTTGATAAAGGTCACACAGCTAGTAATGGTGGTACCAGAATTCTATCCTGCCTCTCTGATGATCAAGGGCTGAGACCAGGAAATGTCAAATCTTGAGTCGTTGGGGTATGGAATGGAGCAAACACAGGCTTCGGAGCCAGACAAATCTTGACCCTGCCCCCAGTTTTGCTATCTATTGTATGTCCTTGGGCATATCAGTGTCCTGATCTAAAAATGGAGGTAATGATAACACCTACCCCACGGGATTCTTGGGAGGATTCAACCAAGAAAACTGCCTCTGTATGAAATCCAGTGGAGTGGAATTTGGCATATAGCAAGCACTCAGCAAATGTCATTTTCTTTCACTCTGGGACCTGCTCTCTTATACCATATGCTTCTTCCTCCTTTCCTGCTTGCCTCTGCCTTCTCTCATGGCCAAAGCCAAGGCCAAATCTTCTGTGCAGCCTGGGAGCTCTGAGCAAGGCCCTGTGACTAATTTTTCCCATCCTTCCACCATAGCTGAAATGAAACTGGTCCCAGGATTATTGTTCATCAGCATCTAACAATTATGAACCAGCCACAGTCAACTGTTTACAGTGGAGGTGTAGCTACTCTAACCTTGGGGAGTAGGGTTGGCTTTCATGATTACTTGGGGTGCTTCTTCTCCCCCAAAGAAGAGTCTCAACTCTTCAACTTGGTTCCGGAGACTGCCACTGGGAACCTGCTCAGTTTTCCAATCTGTCATTCACTCATCCTGCTCCCCTCTCTCATTTTCTCATTCCTGGATCCTAGAGTAGAAAATCTTAGAGTCATTCAGACCCAGGTCAGAATCCTAGATATGTCACTTGCTTACCATGTGTCCTTCAGCATGACTTAACCTCTCTCATCCATGAAATGGGTATAATAATGGCTTTCCTCAACTTTAATAATGAGATTTAATAAGATGATATCTGAAAAGCATTTGGTACATAGCAGGTGCTCTTTAAAAGTCCATTTTGTTTCTTACATGGTGTGATGATTAATTTTATGCACCAACTTGGCTGTTCAGATATTTGGACAAAATTATGCTGGTTGTTTCTGTGAAGATGTGTTTCAGATGAGATTAACATATAAATTAGTGGAATTTAAATAAAGAAGATTACTTTTCATAATGTGTGTGAGCCTCATCCAATCACCTGAAGGCCTTAATAGAACAGACAGACCACCCCTGATCAAGAAGGGATTCTACCAGCAGACTGCACTGGACTTGAACTGAAACTTTTCCTTGAGTCTCTAGCCTGTCAGCCTACCCAGCAGATTTTGGACTTGCCAGCTCCATAATTACATGATCTCTCTTTCTCTCTCTTTCTCTCTGTCTCTCCCCACGTACACACACACATCTCTGAAGAACCCTGACTAATACACAAGGTGAATGTAGAACATCGTATTTTTCAAAGATGGCTTAACTAATTTATATAGATGATAGATGGATTGATTCCATCCTACATGCTTTTCTTATGTGATTGAAACTCCTCCCACTGAGAGGTGGGGCCTATGTCCTCTTTTTTTGATTCTGAGTGGGAGCTTGACACTGTTCTGACCGATATATATGGCAGAATGTGAATGCCATATGCCTTCTGATACTAAGATATAAACAGGATATAGCTTCTGCTCGGTGATTTCTCTCAGGACAAGCACCTTTGGAGCCCTGAATTATCTATCTATCTATCTATCTATCTATCTATCTATCTATCTATCTATCTATCCATCTATCTATCTACCTACCTATCTATCTATCTACCATCCATCTACTATCATCAATCAATCATCTATCTATCTGATAAAGTGCAACGACATGGAAACCACCATGCTGGAGAGGCCATGAGGAAAGACCAGGATAGAGATGTCTGAGGAGGCTGAGCAACAGACGTGGGAAAGAAGGCTTTGTGATGATTCTGCCCCAGTCATAGTCAGACTGCAGCGAGGGGGAGATTCTGGGTGGAAGTTGTCTGGATGAGCCAAGTCCAGCATCAGAACTGTGAGTGATGATAATAAATAATAATAATAATAATAATAATAATAATAATAATATTGTTTTAAGTTAGTATCTTGGGGTAATTTTTTATGCAGCCACAGTGAGGAAAAATTTCAGAAATTATACAGGCTTCTCCTACATCAAGGGGTGGCATGAGAAAGTCAGCTTAGAGCAGATTTTATTTGGACTTCCTTTGTTTACATATGCCTGTGGACACCAGGCACCCACTCTCTGGGGTAAGGAGTAACAAGACCTTTGTAGCTTGGCAAAGATGGCTCCTCCAAGCCCTGCTTGATATATGAAGCTGGGGAAGAGGTGGGTACCGTTACATAAGGAGCATCTCAAGAGGAAAAGAAACTCTTGCCTTTTGAGATTCAATGTTACTGGAAGATTTTGATAAAATGGTCTTGATTGAGGTCTGCTGCACTTATGACTTTACTGCTCCACTCTGACTTCTCCTTTGAAATCCAAACAATGCATTCAACAATCTATATGAAATCTCCATTTGGTGGTCTTTTAGGCAAATCCAGCCTAAGATGCCCAGAGCATAACTCTCGATTTCTTCACCTCTACCATCCCCAAACCTCTGCCCTCCGCATCTTGGCAGGTGGCATTCAATCTGTCCTGGGGCTCAGGCCCAAACTAAAGAATCTTCTTTGATTCCTCTTTGCTCTCACATCTCTTATCTAATTCATCATCAAGTCTACATGGCACCACTTCCGAAACCTTTCTCGAATCCATCCCATGTCTCCATCTCCACTGCTACCCTAGGTCAAGCTACTGACATCTCTCTTGTCTACACTGTGACAGTTTTCTAACTGGTCTCCACTTGTGATGAGCTAGGTTGGTTCTAGTCTCAATATTCAGGCCTTAGATTCATGGAAAAGGCTAGTTCTAGCTTGGTCTAGGCTGGAAGCCCCAGTCTGGCATAACGATTTGGGGATAATGACTGAATATATGAGTAGGAACTTATACTGTTCACACATGTATTCTAAATGTGGGATGTTCTACAGTCACCAATGTCACTACAACGGTGAGCAGGTACGTTGCAGGACCAGTGTTCAACAGTGACCCTGTGTGGCAGAAGCTGGAACAAGTGTCAGGAGACTTGCCCATTGTCTTGCCAATTCTCACATTTGAAAGTATAGCTGAAGCCTTCTGTCTGAATTAGCCCCAGTGGTTTTTGGGCAGGAGCAGACCTCTCAAGTCCCAGAACTTTGAGCTCAGGTGGCCTCTGTTCAGGCAGGAACCCCACTTACCTTATTAGGATTGGCTAATGTAATAACAGCAGAGCTTGAAGGACCATTAGAAGCCCAGGTCTCCATTTTACTGACAGAAACTAAGACCCAGAGATGTGAAGAAAGAGACTTCTTGCCTGAGAGCACATTCAAGCCATGACTTATGTGGGGACAAGCCAGGACAGGATGCAATTTTTTTTTTTTTAAGGGAATGAGTCAGGAGCAGGGGATGAGGTTATTGGGTGGTAATTATCTCAGCCCTGGCAAGCCCCTTGGAGGGTTTAGGAGGTGAAGAGGGTTCCTGGACCATGGGTCATAGGTTCAAGTCCCAAGACCTCTACCTTGGCTTCCCTTTTCCCTGTCACAGACCAAACCAGCCCCCACTACCCTCTGAGTATCTGAAGCCTCATTACAGGAGGGTAATGGGTGTGGGATGAGTCAGAACTGCCATTATCATCATTATCCCTGAATCTCTGAGACCATCTCACAACTTCCTGCCCAGGGTCAAGTTCTTGGTGGATACTTGATCAGGTTCCAGCTTGCACACCTCTGAGAGGTAACTTGTCCACTGCCCAGATATTTGAAAGTTTTTTCTTCTGCTGAACCAAAGTCTTTTTTCTCGCTTCTTTTGTGCTCACTGTCCCCACTCTCCCCCTCTGTTACGGTCATAGAACACACCTGTTCCTTTTTCCCTTTGATGATTTTGAAGAGCTATTACCAAGAAATCCCCACCTGCCACCCTCATCAACACTACATCTGCCCTATACCAGGAGGTCACTGCTTTGGTCCCTCAGTGACCTGTTTTCAAAGCTGCTCCTTTGGTGATCTAAGTCATCTGTACTCGTCAGCATCACATTCCCATGACCTGGCATTTGTGGGCTGATATTCAGTCTAGGATCCCACTGAGGGAAAGCAACTGTTCTGGTGATTCAACCAATTCTACCCTAACCAGTGTCCTCCCCAGCCCTCATGGGGAATGATGGGCACTGGGAAGGGGAGCTGACATATAGGGCAGATCAAAGTCAGGAGACAGATATGCACATGGGATGGTTTCCAGATCTCCTATCAAAATAAACCCAGTATCACCGCTTCTATGTGCTCAGCTTGAATTCTACTCTCTGAGACTAATTGTCCCCAATTGATTATCAAGGAATCCAGGTTATGATTGTTTGCTTACATGTCTCTCTCCTTCACTGGACTGTGAGCTCCCTGCAGTTGAGGCCTGGATTTCATTCTCTCTAGATTTTTAGAGCCTGGCTCAGTTGGCTCAGAGCCAGGACATAGTAGATGTTCAATTAACATTGGTTGAATGAATGAATGAATGTCCCTCCGTGTCCCTTGGCTGGTACAAGTGTGTGAAAAGAGGAGCTGATGCTCACCAGCTTCCCGGTGCTCTCTTGAGGATCAGCCTCCCCACGCCCTCACCCTAGCCTCCTCAACCACCCATAATCCCTTCCTCTCAAGCTGTCACATTCCAAAACCTGCCCTTTCTTCCTGACTTCCTTCCTCCTGAAGTCATGGGTCCCGGAGGTAGGCAGAGTTTGTGCCCGCTGATCCAGGGACGCTGAACTGCCACTGGTTCCCTGTGGTAACTGGGCTAAGTCACTTCCTCTCTCTGGGCCTCAATTTTCCTATGAAATGACCCAGAAGGACTCTTACAGTTTTGATAGTCTGTGGTTTATTGAATCAAGTGCCTCTGATATCTCCAGTACTCCTCTCAGGCCCTCCCCACAACATCTGCCTTCCCTCCAGAGTGTGCTGACACAAGCGTTGTCACTCAGCACCTTGGTTGGCATCAGGGAAGAAATGGAAGAAGCAGTATTCCCTCTGGGACCCCTCTGGGTGACAGAGCACTAGAGACAGAGCCCTGGAATGGCAGTCAGGAGCCTTTGTGCAAATATTGATGATAATAATATGATTAATTACACACATATTTACTGAGTATCTAATATGTGCCAGTGCTGTTCTAAGTACTCTCTATGAATATGCACCCAAGGAACCCCAAGGACAGAATGGATGACATATTGTCGATCCTGGGGCCGCCACCCTGGGGACATATGAGGTGAGCTCCCAGCCCTGAGTTCAAGGCCCATGGACCCCGGGTCTGAGGCTGTTTCTGCAAGACGGAGAGAGAGGGATGTGGTAAGAGCATTCTCTCCACCTACCCTGTCACCTCAGAGCTTCTTAGTCTCTCCAGCTTTGCTGCTGCCCTTTTGGTCTCTCTCCAACCTTCTTCTCTTGACCTTTCTTTCCACTGTGCACAGTGACTAGGAGTCCGATATCAGAGGTACACACTTGAGTTCAAATGAAGCTTTGCCTCTTGTTGGCTGTGTGGCCTGAGGCACGTGACTGAACCCCTCTGAACCTCAGTCTCCTGATGAAAATGGGGGTGACGATAGCAGTATCTATGTAAATGAAATAATTCATATAGAGTACTCAAAACAGTACTGCCACCTATTAAGTACTCAGAAAATGTATATGTTATTAATCATATTATTATTATCAGTATTTGGACAAGAACTCCTGGCTGCCATTTCAATGTTCCGTCAATCAATGCTCTTCTGAATCTTCCACTTATTGACTGCGTGGCTCTGAATAAATTAGTGTATCTCTCTGAGGTTCAGATTTTATTCCCTGAAAAGTGGCAACAATAATACCTTCCTCATAGAGTTTAGGGGAGAATGAAGTAATGATCGTAAATACAATCATAAGAAAATGTATCACCTAAATCTGGAAATTTTGAGAGTGAAAGGAGAAGCCATCAGTTAACACTGTAGGACAACAAGCTTCAAGCAGGATGAATGGGCTCCTTTCTTATGACACTTGGCACAGTGCTGGGTCCACAGTTACGTGGTCAATAGATGGGGTTTTGGTATTGTTTCCTCTTCCTCACCCAAATCACCTTACCACTTTGGTTCTCCCCTCCCAATTCCTATATACATTGTATTTCTTTTTATTCTTTCCTCTTCACCTCTTGCTTAAATTACTGATTGGCCCCAACAACCTTGGAGCATTTTCAGCTCATCCAATTCAATCCATCCTATTACATTACTATGGAGAAACTGAGACTCAGTCAAGGGAAGGGACATTTCCAATTGCATGACAGCATGTCAGTTCCACTACTCATGAGCCATCAAACTCACAACTATTATGGTGGTATTCAAGGTCACTCGCAATTTGGCCTTGCCTACTACCTACTTTGTCAACCTTATCTTCTTTCCAGCTCACTTGCTTCCCAGCTGTTCCCAGAGAGCAGCCTAAGAAAGACTCCTAGCTGGAGGAAACGGTCTATGTGCAGAAGATTGCCTCCCACCCCCAGCCCAAGCTCTTCCTCTTCCTGCCCTTGGGTGACACCCAAGAGCTGATGATGCTCTCCTCCCCAGATTTCTGTCCCAGCCCAGGAATAGCACCCAGTGGGACTGAACTTAGATGGTTCTGCTGAAGTCAGCAACATCTTCCAGACTTTAGACTCAACGTAATTGGTTTTTAATGGGCCCCATTATGACCTTATCCTTAATATGCTTCATAGGCATCTGACTTCCATAGCTAAATGATTAATTGGGGAGGTGCCTGGGGCCCCTGCCCAAGCTCCCTTTCTTTCCTGGTCCTGTAGGACACTGCTAGTCACTCTTTCACCAGAGGGCAATGGCCCATCAACTCCAACCCAATGTCCCAGCCAGAGTCAACCTTACACAGAGTATTTGCCTGAATTCTTAGAATTTTTGAGCCATAAGATTATTATAATTCAACAATAGCAGAAGGGTCTCATTTCATTTGCTGACATTGATCACCTTGTAAGGACTACTTGAACTCTGTTGAGAAGAATTCCAGGGCCACAACCAGGCTCTGTAGGGAAGAGCTCAGGGGTCAACTAGTAATGTCTGCCACGGACAGTGTAAGGAAGGGGAGAAGAGAAGCAGCACGCAGGCCACACACTTTCTATCCGGGATCTTATGTCTCAGCCATTCATGCACAGATGGCATAGTATGCTTGGCCTACTGCTCTGAGAAGCATGTCCCCAAGAAGTCAGGAAGATCCAGAAGACTGGGTAATTTAATTCAACTAACTAATAGTCAGTGTCTACACTAGGTGTGATGGATCTAACCCTAATGTTTGACAGATGAGGTTTAGAGAGAGAAATGGTCACCCAGCAAGTTAGTAACAGACCTGACATTGGAACCTTCGTCACTGACTTTTCTCCTAGAAGCATCCTTTCTTAGCAATTAAACTTAGTCAAGTTTAAGGCTGATAGTACATCACATACTTAGAGAAGAGGACTTCCAGGTGAACCCTAAAAAGAAGATCCTGAAAGAAGCAAAGCCAGGGCTAACAGTGAGAAGCAACTTTAGCTCTCAAAACAGCAGTCTGGGGAGTGAGCTGTGGTGGTGAGGCCTGGTCCTCAGGGAGCAGACCCATCCCAAGAGCTAGGATGCCAGTAATGTCTGTCAGGGGAGAGTAAGAAGAAGTTCAAATACAACAAGGAAATTAAAAACTCGCCTCTGACAGTCAAAAAATAAACAAGAGTTGACTCATAATTGTCACATAATGCTGAACAATTGAAAATGGGAGGCATAGAATTAGAAACATCCTTTAAAGACTTGTGAGAGTAAGATCCTTGCTTCTATTGACATGCTCATCAGTGGACCCCAGCTCCTAGCACGGAGTAGGTATAAAATGTCCAATTGTTAACTAAGTTTCCATGGTGGGAGGGGTTTTTGTTTCTCATGATATTGGGGCCACAGGGAGGCGCATTTTCTGAGTGTACTGTCTACAAGGCCCCACATGAGATATTGCAGGGATATGACAAACTTGGTCTCATCAATTCCTCACATCAGGCCTGTGAGATGATTTGTATATAATCTCCAATTGACAGGTAAGAAAATGGAGGCACCAAAGGCAAATTTGCTTGCTCAAGATCACATAGCTCTTTTCATCTCAGACAGAGCTACTTTTGCCCTTGAGTCTTTGGGGTGAAAACTCGAAGAGGGTAAAGCTTAGGAAGCCCCTCTCTCCCCTCCACCCAGCTCACAATTCCAAAGTCTGCCCAGAAATGTTTCTGAATTCACATAATATACATGGTTTGTGAGATTCTGGTTCTTCTATCCTTCCCTTTCTGCTCTCCCTGTCCTCCAGTCCAGCAAGGCCTGGGGAGGAAGGAGGGTAAGGGCTGGCCCCAGCCCAGGAAGGGCTCTACCATGGACTTGCTGGATGGTCTGGGGCCAGCTCTTTCATCTCTGGGCCTCCATGTTCTCATGAACACAAGGGAACAGCTCAGGGACCATGCAGCTCTGCAATCCTAAGAATCAATGATGAAAGTTTTTTTCCACAGACACCCCTTTTCTGAAGATCCTCTCAGAGCCCTTGTGCCCCAAGGCTCCCAGGCCCTGCCCACTCACCTGCCATGCCAGGGCCGGCCTGACTCCTTGCTTCGTCTGCAAGGTGGTGTGTGGACTGTCAGGATGGCGTGTTGGAGCAGCCGGCCAGAGCCACGTTAATGAGGCAGATCTAGGAACACACCTTGGAGAGTCAGAATTCAAGAGGAGGCGTAACCCTTTTCACTCTGGTAGTGACACCTATGAGATACCTAGTCACCCAGTAATTGCCTTGGTTTGCACCTTGAAGGTAGCCAGTGTGGGAGTGGCTTCAGTCAGGAGGCCTTCCAAATTCTCTGTGGGAGAAACTGAGGCCAAGAAAGATCGCAAGCCTGACAAAGATCAGAGGAGGAAAGTACGAGGGAACTAGGTTTATGGTTGGCCATTATCACTCCTCACAATAACCCTCGGATGAGAAAACAGAGGTTCAGAGGGGACCCTAAAGGTACATGGTTATAAGCTGCAGAGCTGAGACTAGGACCCGGATCTCATAGCAATCAGTCTGGGGCTGTCTTTTCCCCCGATGGATGAGATGAGAAAGTTCCAGGGACCGTGGTTCTTCTCTCTTCTGTGTGGTTTCCAGAAGCATAGTCCCCTGTTCCTCTCCCAGGGACATGCCCCACCATGCCACATCCTGCCACACACCTGTGCACACCTACTAGCAGGTTCAGTCTTCATGGAGGAGTGCTGAGTTTCAGAGAACAAACTCTAGACCCACACAGGCTTAGGTTTGAAAATCTGCTCCTGGTCGTGGTCACTGGTGACACCAGCTAGGTCTGTGGTCCTCCCTGATCTTCAGTAAAATGAAGACAGTGACCCCTTTTTATGGAGCATAAAGGAGGTGATTGGAATAACTCATGGACAAGGCCTGGATTCTTAGGAAGCCTGACTTGCCTGTCCCTCCTCTCTTGCAATCACCTGTACTTTGGGAGCTGGACCATTCCTGAACTTGTTCACCTGCCTGGGTTAAATCTACCTTGGAAATTGGGAGGATACCCTCAGCTTGATTTCTTGCAGGGTCTTATGTTCTTTGGACTTCTTGAAGGGCCTCCCTGTAACAACCCAACTGCCTGGAGTGATGTCAACCTAGGCTCTTGGGAGGAGGTGAAAAACAAAAAGAGGGGAGTGGTTCTCAGGTTCAAAGACAAAGCTCATCTATTCTGTCTTTGTGACGAGCTGCAGCCTGGAACTTAGAGATCTGGCCTCTCCCCTCTCAGAACCCCGGCTTTTCTACTTGTAGACCAGAGGAACTGGACTAAAGTGTTTTAAGAGCCATTCTAGCTCAATGTCTAAGATTCCAATGTTCAAAAACTCTCGACTTCAAAGCTTATGAGGATTAAATAGAGAGAATTTTATTTTAATGGGAACTGGGAAGGGACTTTCTCTTTATTGGAAGGGGCCTTGAGGGGACAATTTGGGCCATCAGAGGCTGGGTGGGGCTGAGCAAGCCAGGAAAGGGGAAGTAGGAGGGGGTAGGCTCCCTGAGACGGGGGCAGGAAGGGTGGGCAGTGTGCGGTCTGTGTGCTGTGTGCCATTGCTCCCTGTGAGCACACGAGCATCCAGGAAAGTGTATAACAACCTCAAAGTGTTTGATGTGGTTAGATTTTTTATAGAAAGTGGCAAAAGAATTCTGCTTGCCAGTTTGATGCAGGGCAAATCTCTTTAATGGACAGACCTGGACCCTACCAAAGCTGCTTTTCTGCCCATGCAGGGTCAGGCTCCTCCCCACTAATGACAGCTTATTCAGGGAACTTTAATCTTTCATCTTGGGTTTGCCTAGACTGGGGCTCCCAGAAAATGGATTATTCAAAAGCAGCCCCCACCACAACAATCCAAACAACAGTTCACACTCAGATTTAGGGGAGAGTAGTGTAGGCTGGCTGTAGAGGCCTAGGATGAGAGCCAGGAGACTGGCCTCTGTTATCTCTGGGCCAAACTCGCTGTGTGATCTTCTGCAAGTCAGTTACCTTCACTGCTCCTCAGAGCCCTCATCCTTGAAATAAGGGTGCGGGCTAAGTCTTAGCAGTCCCAACATTCTCTGATTCTAAACGATCAGGCTAGAGATGGCAGAAAATGTTCAAAGATGGGCAACTCAGGATACTCCAGAGTCACCTGGACCAATGCCTGGCATACAGTGGGTGCTTCACAAATTAAAATCCATCCCTGTGGAGTAAACAAAATGCTTTAAAAATAGTTTAATTATTTTTCTGACTGTTAAGATAATAACTCATGTAGAAAATCTTACCAACACAGAGAAAGAAGAAAGCATATGTACATATGTAAATCAATTTACATAATCCCATCGTATGGAGAAGAAGATTTGTAATCTGACCTTTTCGCTTAACCACATAGTGTGCTTATATTATGCTCCCTTTCAAATCACAGAATATAGATAGATGTGCCACTATCATCACTGGCGGCATCTCTTGTGTGAATTTACACAATTTAGCCAACACATCCTAAATTGATGGGAATTTAGGTTGTTTCCAGTTTTTTTTTGTCTTTAAAAAGAAACGTACTGCTATTCTTGCAGGTATTTTTGTGTACTTCCCATTTCAGGCTCCTTATCTGAAGGTATCTTGAGGGCTTCAGACTTCTCTGTCCTCTCATCTGTCCCCAGCACAAGCCCTAGATCTGGTGGAGATGGGTGAATGCTAAAGCGCCCTGTCCTTTTGGAAGGAGGATATGAAAAAATAGGGGCCTCCAAGTGAGCAGTGGAGGGTGGGGGAGGGGCTTTCTCCAGAGGACAAAGCGGCAGAGGCCTGGGCAGGGTGCCTGCCCTTTAAGTTTTAATAGATTATTCACATGATTAAAACCACCAAAGCTTTGGCACTAAAAACAACTCTTAAAAAGTAATTTTAAAAAATCAAAGTGATCACCTTGGAAAAAATAAGAATTTTGTTGGGTTTATTTAATTTCAAATTTACTCTTGTCTTAATTATAGGGGTTGGGAGGGCATTGTGACTTTTTCAGAACTCAAGGCATCTATCTGGCAGTGTCAGATGCAGAGCTGTGAATGAATCCATGAGTGTGTGGTCTGTAGACTAGCAGCAACAGCTCACGTAGGAGCTGGTTAGAAATGTAAACTCCTGGGCTCTACCCCAGAACCCCTGAACCAGAATCTTCATTTTAACAGGTCCTCGGGTGATTCTGAAGCACACTGAAGTTTGGAAAGCTCTATCCAGGGCAGCTGTTCTCAATGGGAGTCTTGGATCCTTAAGACTATTAGGGAACCTGTGAGGTCAAATCTATTTTCAAAATACTATTCAGGGTTTTTTTGGCCTATTTCACTCATTCTTTCCTGAGTGTATAGTGATGTTTTCTAGAGGCTACATGATACACGATATTGCAAAAAATTGAGTGCAAAGCAGGTGTTTTCTATCAAACTTTCTATAAAATTAATGACATTTGCAAAAATAGTAAAACTGTCACTCTTACTAATATTACTTTTTATTTTGGAAAATATAGTTATTTTTCATAAACATGTTATTTGTGTTAAGATGCAATAGATTTATTAGTTTTTCAATGAGTTAATAAATAAACATTTTGTAATTTTTCTCAGTGCTAATTTCCAAATTGGTAAATTTTCATAGATATAATCCATATAAGCAAGTGCGCTTTGGGATTCTCAATAATTTTTAAGAGTGTAAAGAGGTCCTGAGATCAAAATGTTTATGAACTGCTGGTTTAGAACGTGCTTCTCCTTCAGGATTCTAGTTCTGTCCCTCAAGAGAAAATCATAAGCTGAAAATCACAGGAGAGGAAGCCTGAGGCTGTGGCCTCAAGTCAAGATGAAGCCATGGGCCAGAAAATTTCAGAGATAGGGGAAGCCCACAGAGCACTCTGGTGCTGCCTGTAGGTGAATCCCAACATCTGAGCAGCCAGCTAGACATATGATTCCTGTGTGCTCAAGTTGGGAGTCACCTACATTGTCTTGGGAAATCATCTTCATAGGACAGACAATGAGTCAGAAAGACCCATCAGAGCTAGACCTGGACTGGTCTGGTGGCAGGCCCTCCCTTCCCCTCTTTGGGCCTCCATCAAACAAGCTGTAAAATGGACGATACTGCTCTTTTTCCACCCCTAGGCTAAGTCATAGGGAAACTAATAGAAGACTATGAAGCTCTAACTCATGTCTACATCACCCCATACTCAAAATAATAACCACAGTGACATAGACAGTCAAAGTTCAAACTTTGGGAGGGAGGTGCTTGCCCATCCAGAAGGCAATTGTTCTTCTGCCATTATCAGCAAATTTTGTTATTGTCCACTGCCTGTGTGCCAGAAATTGCAGGGCAAGCCAGCAGATTAGAGATGGCCTCATCCCACTCCCAGTGTCCAAGTGTTGCCCTGTTCACCCACCTACTCATCTATCCAACATCATCAGGACCTAGAAGTTGCTATGAGGCTATAAAGCATTCTGAGCTTCCTGTGTTCTTGCTTTGGGTACTCACAATCTACTCATCTACTTATACATTCTTCATTTATTCCTCTTTCCAAAATTCATTCAACAAATAGTTTGTTCTCACTAAAGGGCAGATCACTGTGGAGCCTATAGGGGCATCAGTGGTCGTGGCACTTTTTCTATCAATGTCTAGATATTGCAGGGGAGCAAAATTTGCCACCCCAAAATATGACACTTTGGCATATTAGTTATTTTAATTAAAGTTACTTGAGAAACAGCTGGTGCAAGAAAGACCCTCTGGCTCTCTTTTCTGTTACCCTAAAAGCAGGAAATGAGTTTTCCATGCAAAAGATACCCTCTCTGTAGTAGGAGGTAAAGAGATATCTTTATCACCAGAAGTAGGAAATTCAGGGCTGAGAAGTCTGTGTAAACAAACTCTACTTAGTTTCTTCATTAATTAGTACCCACACCTAAGTTTCTTTGTCTTGTTAGTTCTTCACAAATTTATTGTTTCTTTGTCTAAAAAGTATAAAAGCTGCCTGCTTTGGTCATTTCTTTAGGTCTCATATCTTTGAGACTTCCATTTGTATGAAATTAAACTTGGTTTTCTCCTGTGAATCTATCTCATGTCAATTCAATTCTCAAACCAGCCAGAAGAACCTAAAAGGATAAAAGGAAAATTTTCTCCTCCCCAATAATATCAACTGATTCCTCCCTTTTGTTCATATTGGTTTACTCATTCTGTAATGGGGATAGAGTTTTTGAATGATTTTCAGCTGTATTTCCTACAAATTTTGTTGCCTTGGGATTCCTCACTCATTGAAGCAAGGGTTTCAGTGCTTCTAAAAGACTGAGACCTAATCATAGGATTATAGGATGCTTCCTTTCCCCCTATGCCTTACCACCACATCACTAAAGGCCTATTTACTGGAGTTCATTTTACCCTGTCTAGCTTTCAACGAAAAACTGAACAGCATACTAAAGGCAAAAACGGCAGAAGAATGCCTTTGATGGGCTCTTTAGTAGACTGGACATGGCTGAGAATAGAATCAGTGGGTTTGAGGATATTCCAATAGACATTTCCAGGGCGAAGGAAAAGTGGCAAATAACTAGCAGATGTGAAAAACGCTGTTCCTAACCTGGCAATGGAGAAAACCAGGTAGTGGTGAAAACCAACTCAATAGTCATTGCAGAGTCCTCCAAAAGGCTCCAGAACTGATAGCACCATTCACTGCCATAATTGGAGGTTGGGTACAGGAGCTTACAGTAATAAAACTTGGTTGAAAATCTGTTTATGAAGGAGTCATTCCTAGGCCCCTTTCTCCACTCTCCGAGCTGAGTGACTTCCTTTTCCCCAGCCCAACAAAGCCTGAAGCTTCGTTCTTTGGATAGAATACAGCAAAGACTGAAGCACGGCATGCACAGTTGAGGGCGGGGTTACCCCACTGAAAATAGGGATCTTGAGAGGATGTTTACATAATAGAGATGCTATTGAGATGCTGGCCCACTCCAGCTCTACCTTTATCTCACACTTCCCACAGATGATGCTGGTAGCCAGGTGGAAACACTTCTCAGGAGTCTGACCAGCTCGAAATGAGAGCACTAAAGATACTGACTTGGATTTTCCCCAGAAAAATAGCTCCAAGTTGTCATCCACCATGACATAAGCCTCCTCTATGCTACTGGAGCTTCCAATTAGTATTTTAGTCTCCACTCTTAAATATGAACAGACAAGCATTACCAGGCATCTGAAGAAAATCTCTAACATGAAAGAGAGAGGTAAAAATTAAACATACTAAAGCAAGA
This sequence comes from Pteropus medius, assembly GCF_902729225.1. Taxonomy (NCBI): domain Eukaryota; kingdom Metazoa; phylum Chordata; class Mammalia; order Chiroptera; family Pteropodidae; genus Pteropus; species Pteropus medius. The sequence goes on from NW_024342471.1 coordinate 4,232,141, forward strand.
ACCTTGGAGAAAACAGCCTACTTGAGGAGAGACATTTCTTGATATCTTCAGAACTGCGAAAAGATATTACAACTATGAAACAAAAACAGGGTATGATATTAAAAAAAAAGAGAAACATTCAAAACAAACAAGCAAAACTCTATAAAACTAAAACTATAATAGCAGAAATGAAAATTTTGAATATAAATCTTGGAAAATAAAGTTGAAGATGTTGCTCAGCAACTAGTGTAAAAATAAAAGCAAAGAACAATGCATGAAAGAGAAAAGATAAGAAAACTAGAAGGCCAGTCCATAAGGTCCAATATCTGAGCAATAGAAGCTTCAGAAAGAGAGACATAGATAGAGATAGATAGAGATAAATTATTAATGAAATAGTAAAAAAATTATCAGAATATGACTTTCCAGGTCAAAAGGACTTACTGAATGCCAAGTAGAGTGGATAATGGATGAACATGAACAGGACTTACTGAATGCCAAGTAGAGTGGGTAATGGATGAACATGAACATTCAGCAAGTCTTGTGAAATTACAGAATACTAGAGACAAAGAGAAGGTTCTATAAATTTTCAAAGGAAAGCAATATGTCACAGATAAAGAATTGAGGGTGGAAGTGGTTTCGATTTTTTTGAACAATAACTCTAGAATGTCACATCCCAAACTTCAGCAAATGTCTCAGAGGTTTTTTTTTTAAATTGAGGTAGAATTCACATAACATAAAATTTATTATTTTTACCATTTTAAAGAGTACAATTCAACGGTATTTAGTACATTTACAGTGTTGCGCAACCATTACCACTATCTTGTTCCAGAATATTTCTGTCATGTTGCATGTATCAGTACTTTATTCCTTTTTTATGGCCAAATAATATTCTATTTATGAATATGCCATATTTTGTTTATCTGCTCATCTTTTGATGGACATTGGGTTGTTTCCACTTTTTGGTTATTGTGAATATTGCTGATCTGAACATTCATATACATATTTTTATTTGAAACAAAGTCTTTAAATCTAGTTATTATGTACTAAAAACATAGTAACACTAGAATGCAGAAAATTCTGAGGGAAAATAATTTTTAGATTAGAATTTTCTACCCAGCCAACCTATAAGCCAAGTATAAGGGTAAAATAAAGACCTTTGTTTCCCTCCAGGGACCCTTTCTTGGAACATTACTGGAGAATATCCTGCAACATAAAAAAGGGAGTAAGCCAGGTAAGGAAAAAATACATGCGATGGAAGAAAACAAGAGCTCCAACATAGAAGAGAGGCAAGTTCCAGGATGATCCAGAAGGAAACCTCAGGAGGCCAGCTGGGCATTGGGCATCAGGAGCAATCAGTTCAGAGTAGGGCAAGTGAGAAGGCTCTGACAGAAACTTCTTCAGCAGTTAAAATTGACAGAATATCTAGTGTTTCTGAAAGTTCTGAGAGGCTATTTTAACAATTGGCAAAGTGTTTGGTTTTTGAAATGTAATAAGTATATAGAAAATAAAGCAAATGTAAAGCCTAGATTTGAAATCATGAATTCCAGGGAAAATAAAATGTCATGCAGGAAAGGAAAAGTACGCATGGTTTACCTACATGGATGTTTTAATAATGTAAGCACTGCATTATAATCTAATCAAAAGTGTAACATAATCAACTGGGAATATAAAACTGGGTAGGCTGTACTTGGGAATTAAAAGAAATTAACTCTCATTTTCCATGGTGAGAAGTCACTGGACAGTTGCCACAATAGTTTTGAAATATATAAAGAAGCAGTGATTAATAATTGTGCATGTTTTTTGGAGACATGAATGTAAAATTTTTTTAAAAGTCAGGTGAAAGAAAGACGTACTTGTTTTTATTAGCACCACACTCTAACCAACTGAGCTAACCGACTGCTTAATGTACTTGTTTTTTAATTCTGCATAATAAATTACCACCACCGGCAGCATAAAACAACATTCATGGAAAACAGTTTGGTGTGGATCCTTAAAAAGTTACACATAAAATTACCATATGGCCCTGTAATTCTACTCCTAGGACTATATTTAAAAAAATTGAAAATAGGGCCTCAGACAAGTATATGTATACCACATTCATGGCAGCATCATTCACAAATGCAGAAGGGAAAACAACCCAAATGTGCACCAGTGGATCATGGATAAACAAATCATAGGATATGCATATAATGTAATATTTCTCAGCCATAAAAAGAAATGAAGCACTGACACATGCTACAACATGGATGAACCTTGAAAACATTACTCTAAGTTAAAGAAGCCAGACACAAAAGGTCACATACTGTATCACTCCTTTCATGTGATGTATCCAGAGTAGGTAAAACTAGAGAGACAGAAAGCTGATAGATGGTTGCTGAGGGTTGGGGAGAGGCATAATGGGGAGTGACTGCTTAATGGATATGGGGTTCTCGTTTGGGAGATGAAAATGTTTTAGAACTAGATGGAGGCGGTGGTTGTACAATATTGTGAACGTACTAAATGCCACTGAATTGTTTGCTTTAAAGTGGTTAATTTTATGTGAAGTTTGCCTCAATAAAAAAACCCCTATATAATCTAATTGTATGGTATTGTTCTAGGCTGGTGTGTGTAGCAGCCCACTAACCTGATGAAGAGAACCTACCATGAGGCAGAGTTATAACCTAGTTTTCATTCTCCTCCTCTTCCCCCCTCTTTCTCTCTTCTCTCCCCTCCTCCTCCTTCTCCTTCTTAATTTTCTTTGGCTATTTCATTCTGTTTTTTTCATTTAATTCCATGCCGAAATATAGAGTAGTACACTTCCCTTTAAAGAACTTCACTTCTCTTTAAAGGATGGAAGGAGGGGTGTGTTCATTAAAGCCCTTTGAAAATGTTCTGGGCCCCTTTAACTTGAGTAGTAACCAAATATGACAAGTCTATAGTCTTCAGTATGACCTTGTATATGCGAAATAAAACTGTTAGTGAAAAAAGTCAAACTAAATCAAAACAACAACAACAAAACCGCACCCAACTATTATTTCACAGCAGGTCTAGGCTTAGTTTAACTGGATTCTCTGCTGAGGGCTTCACATGGCTAAAATCAAGATGTTGGCCAGGGCTCCTCTCTCATTGGAAGCTTGGGGTCCTCTTCCAAGCAGTTGTAGGACTGTGGTCCTTGTTTTCCTGCCGGCTGTCAGCTGGGGACTGCTCTCAGCTCCTAGAAGCTACTCACAATTACTTGCCAACTGGCCCCCACAGTCAGTTTGCAATGTGGATGTTTTGCTTTCTTCTAGGCTGGCCAGAGCAGATCTCTCTGATTTCTTCTGCTGCAACCTTTACTTTCAAAGGGCTCACCTGGTAAGGTCAGACCCACCTGGAATAATTTCCCTTTTGACATGCAATATAACACAATCATGGGAGTAATATCATACTCGTGGTTTCTACTCACCTTCAAAGGAAAGGGGATTTTTATAAGGGCAAGTGTCTTCAGTGGTTGTATTAGTCAGGGTTCTTTAGAAAAACAGAACCAATAAGATAAATAGGTAGATAGATAGATAGGAAGAAAGAAATTCATTATAAGGAATTGGCTCATGTGATTATGGGGGCTGACAAAGCACAAGAGCAGCAGGGTGAGCTGGCAAGCTGGAGACCCAGGAGAGCCCATGGTGTAATTCTAGTTCAAGTCTGAAGGCTGGCAGGCTCAAGGCCCAAGAACAGCCGATATTTCAGTTTGAGTCTGTAGGCAGAAGAAACAATGTTCCAGCTCAAAAGCAGTCAGGCGGCAAGAGTTTCCTCTTACTCACAGGAGGGTCAGCCTTTTTGTTCTCTTTAGGCCTTCATCTGATCGATGAGACCCACCTACATTAAGGAGGGCAATCTGCTTTATTCAGTCTACTAATTTAAATGTTAATCTCATCCAAAAAGACTTTCACAGAAACAGTCAGAATAACGTTTGACCAAATATCTGGGTACCGTGTGGCTCAGTCAAGTTGACACATAAAATTACCATGACAGTGGCCACCTTAGAATGCTGCTTACCACAAAAAGGGAGAGCAGTTCCCACTGGAGAGCGGGGATTAGGAGACAGGAAATGGGTGACTGATGATTTTTATACAAACCTTATAGGGATATTTGATATGTCCTTAGACCTGGGCCATGCACCATGTCCTTCTCCACAGGAAGAGAATTCTATGGCGTTAAGAGGCCATGACCACATGGAGCCTGTGACCCATCTTTAATCTAGACCATGCTCTGGGACCACCAAATGCCCTGATCATACAGCACCAAGCCTGCATCTAAATCCTGAGTAGGTCTCGTCTCCAGGGTGGTTCTTTTGTTGGTGGACTGGACACTGTTGTGTGTAGCCCTAGATCTGAGAAATAGACCAGGGCTGGCTATTGACAGATGAGTGCAGATGGCACTGGAACATGTTGGCTGAGAAGTCTTTTTTAAATTAAACTTTGCATTTTGAAATAATTGCAGAATCACATGCAGCAAGACATAACACAGAGAGACTCAGGTATTCTTTACCCAGTTTTCCCCAAAGGTAACATCTTAGAAAACTATATAGTACAATATTATAACCAGGATATTGACATTAGTGCAATCCATGGACCTTACTCAGGTTTCCCCTTTTAATCATATTGAAGTTTGTGTGTGTCTCTGTGTGTATTTAGTTTACGCACATTTTAATTACATGTGTAAATTTGTGTATCTGCCACCACAGCCAAGATAGAGAATAGTTCCAGAGGGTCTTATTATAAAAAGATTGCTCTTTGTAACCGTTCCGACCTCCCTCTTGCCCTCCTTCTCTCTCTCTCTAACCCTTGGCAACCAATAATCTGTTCGCCATTACTATAATTCTGTCATTTTAACAACGTTATATAAATATGATCATACGGTATACATACTCTTAGGATTACAGTCTCTTGGGATTGGCTTTTTATCCTCTTCTACACAGCATAATTCCCATAAGATTCATCCAAGGTGTTGTGTATATCAATAGTGTGCTCTAAATGCTGGCGAGGATGTGAAGGACAGAAATCGCTCATATGTTTCTGGAGGGAATGTGACATGCTACAGACACTCTGGAAACAGTTTGGCCGTTACTTATAAAATGAAACATGCAATTCCCTCATGACCCAGAAACTGCACTCTTTGGCATTTATCCCAGAGAAAGGAAAACTTATGCTCACACAAAAACTTGTGCATGAATGTCCATAGCAGCTTTATTTGTAATACCCCAAAGCTGAAAACAACAAGTTCTTCAGTGGGAGAATTGTTTAACAGGCCGTGGTACATCAAACCCAGCAATAAAGGGAAGTAAATTACAGAGACACCACACACAGTAACTTGGAAGTCAGTACTTCCTTGATACCAAAACCAGATAAAGGTAAGACAAACTGAAAAATCAAAACCAAAACAAACAAACTAACAAAAAACAACAAAAAAAAACCCCAACAAACAATAAACAAACAAACAAAATACCCAGGAAGGACTCTTTTTTTTTTCTCTATTTTCTGCAAGAGATAGCACAAAATGCTCCTTTAATGTTTGATGGAATTCTCCAATGAAACCACCCGGGTTTGGACATTTCTTGGTGTTCATCATGGTAGGGTCCTCCTTGCCACCTCGCACCCGGTGTCTCTGGGTGGGAGGGAATTCTCAGGCCTGGGGTAGTGGGTGGGGAGAGGGGAGTGTTTCCCTGACTCCTATTTCCAGAGGAGGTTGTATTGGTCCCCACTGCCAGTGCTGGGGTCAGCCTGGTGGTGTTGGAGTGACTTCCCATTCAGTCTGGGGGGCCACCTGGACCACCTTCAGTTGCTACATTAGGGTTGGGTCTGGATGGCCTTATTCTCTTGGGTGGGCGATGTAAGACACCCTGCTCTTGTGTCGTTCCTCTAGTCCTGGGGTTTCTAGCCAGTTCACCTTCCTCTTACCACTTTTCCTCTGGAAGGTTCTCCTTTGGTAGCCTCTTGCATTTCTTCTAGGGTTTATATTCGAACTGAGTGGAGAGGAGTAGGGAGATCAAGTCTATGTCATCTTGTTTGAACTGGGAGTCCTGGGGTATCCTTTTGCACACTGAATGGTGGCACAGGGCCACGAGTGGGAATGAAGAGGGAGTGATTTAGGGCTAGTGGCTGGGGGCTTGTTTTTCTACACCATTATTTGTGGCACAAAATCCCAGTCAAAAGTTTATGACTGGTCTTCCAGGTCACTGTTTTTTTTGTTTTTTAATTTAAACAAAAAATTATAGTAAAATACACAAAAATTACAATTTACTATCTTAACCATTTTTAAGTGTACAGTTCATTGATAATGTTGTGCAACCATCTCCACCATCCATCTCTAGAACTCTTCTTATCTTGTAAAACTGAAACTTTGTACCCATTAAACAATAACTCCCCATTCCTCCACCCCAGCTCCTGACGACCACAATTTTATTTTCTGTTTCTATGCTTTTGACTGATCCAGATAGCTCATATAAATGGAATCATACTATATTTGTCTTTTTGTGACTGGCTTATTTCACTTAGAAAAATATCCTCAAGTTTTTCGTCCATGTGGTAGCATGCAACAGAATTTCCTTGCTTTTTAAGGCAAAATAATACTTCTAGGTCATTTTAAAGATGTATTTGTCAAGGCTGAAGGAGAAAATGCGTATTTTTAGCAGCCTATTACCTTGATTTTTGACTTTTAAATATATATACATATAATTAGTGGGCTTCCATTCTATTCTTGCCCCAGATAGCAAGTGCTAGGGGCAGGCCTGATGGGCAAGTAAATAAAATATTGATAAAATATAAAAATAAAATAAAAAAGAGAAAATCATTTTTTTCTTGTCTCACCATTTAATGGGTAGATTTGGAAAAGCAGACTTTATTTAAATTTTATTTCTTCTTTGCACATTTTTAAGAGAGGTGTGAGGAAAGTGACAGGCTGTTCACTGCAGAATGAGGTCTGGTGTCAGATCGAGGCTGGTCCAGGTTTCTTTGAAGCAAGATTGTTCCATCACGCTCTTAACTTGCTTAGGTTGCTGCTGAGAAAAAGGGGGCTGTTGGTTTAAAGAAAAATATTAAGTATGTAAATGGCAGAAGCAGTACTTCTCATGGAAAGGTAAAAATCGTGTAGATGGTTCACAGTTGACAGAACTTTGGGATTCATGGACAGGGGACCTTCAGGACCATCCTCTTGGAGACTTCATAAACCCTTGTGTTTGGAAATGGGCTATTCCTGGTGACAACAGAGTAATAAGAACAATCCTTTGTCAGAAATTTACAAGAAATTTCAAATATACTATCTCATGTGATTTTGCTCAAAGAGGCTGAAATGTATGTGTAATTATTTCCATTTTACAGATGAGGAAACTGTGGCTCAGAGAGGGGATATTTTGGCCAAGGACCATGTCAGTGTTGGTTGTGGCAGGATGGGGAGTTGTGTGCACCCCACTCCCACTTTTCTCTGATCTCCTCCACCTCTGTGTCTTGGCCCTGGCTGCCCACCAGGACCAAGGGTGGGGCCTCTCTTCCAGGTGGACAAAGCCTTTGGTGGAGTTGGCGTCTCATCCTGAGTTTTATAGGTGGCAGGCTGATGCCTATCTTGGGGAACTGCCCTCTGAAACAGCCCAGGGGGATTTGGCAGCTGTCAGGTGGTGATTACAAAGAACAAATAAACTTTCTTTGCCTCTTTGAGCAAATCCCATGGCATGCAATGTGCTGGGTAGTACAGCATAGTTAAGATCAGGAGGGTGAAACAAACCTGCCACTGAGCTTGGGGATGTGTTGGGAGTTGGCCCCCCTTGTCTAGGTACTGAGAGGATGTCAGGAGGAGCATCCAGCAGGTACAACATGGGGTCTCCATGACTCTGTCTTTGACTCTCTCATGCTAGACTACTAAAGATAAATATGTGTAAAACATCAAATCAGAAGTGTATGAAAAAATTCAAACTCATAAAAACTCATAGAGAGTAGAATGATGGTAGCTAGGGGCTGGGGTGGAGAAGTTAGTAAAAGGGTACGAACTTTCAGATATAAGATAAATAAATTCTGAGGATCTAATGTAAAACATGGCACTACAGTTGATAATATTGTCTTGTGTAACGGAAATTTGCTAAGAGAATAGAACTTAAATGTTCTCACAAAGATAAATATGTGAGGATGAACGTGTTAATTAACTAGATGGAGAAATCTTTTTATAGTGTATATGTGTATCAAATTGTTACGATGTACATTTTAAATACCTTTCAATTTTATTTGTTAATTATACCTCAATAAAGCTGAAAAAAGGTGTCTAAAGTTAAAATAGAAGTTCTTTTATTCTACTATCACTAAAACCTCACCTTTCAGAAATCACCATGGTTATGGTTTAAAACAGCGATTCTTTTGCTTTTTTTTTTTGCTTTAAACATTCACCTTGAGTTATTTCATTCATGTCCATGACTTTGAATATCACTTACCGTTTGATGTCTTTCAAATCTGTGTCTCCTGAATTCCAGAAACCAATAACCGGTGTCTACTGGAAACTCCACTCAAGCACCGAAAACACATGTCCCAAACCAATCTTTTTATTTCCCCACAATCTGCTCAACTTCCCCTTTCAGTTACCATGGCCTGTTTACTGTATTCTTATTTTACATAAAGCACTTTAAATGTTGCATGAAGTCAATTGCACTGATATTTTCTTTTTGGCTACTTTTTCCAGAGTCCAGATGGCTTTTGGGAGGTGAAGGGGGCAAGGGCACAGTAGTCAAGAAGCCTGGGGTCTAGAGATGCTTGGGTAGTGGTTGTCAGCCATATGGAGGAGCCCTGGCAAGCATCTGGGAGGCACGTTGGGGGCAGTGGTTAGATGTCTTAGTTTGGATTCCCCTGAAAGCAGAACCTAAGGCAAAAGCTTGGGTGGCAATACTTGATTTGGAAAGTGATCCAAGCAGGCAGAGTGAAGGAGATGAAGTGTGACACGGACAGAGTAATGTCAATAAAGTATGTGTTAATAAGTGGATTGCTGTTATGTACTGAATGTTTGCGTTCCACCCAAAATTCAAATGTTAAATTCAGCCCCCATTGTGATGGTATTACAAGGAGGTGGGATCTTTAGGATGTGAATGCAATTAGTGCCCTTAGAAAAGAGACTGCACGGAGCTCCCTTACTCTTTCTGCCTGTGAGGACACGATGAGAAGTCAGTAGTCTGCAACCTGAAAGAGGGCCCTTACCAGAACCCGACTGTACTGGTACACTGATCTTGAACTTGCAGCCTCCATATCTGTGAGAAAGAAATTTCTGTTGTTGACAAGTCATCCAGTCTCTGGTATTTGTTACAGCAGCCTGAACAGGCTGAGACAATTACTATGGGCAACTGGGGCTTCATCCTGCAAGGCACTCTCTGAAGAACTGTATGGAATACACTTTAGAATTGTCCCTCCAAAAAAGGTGGTAGGGCCAATTCCAGCCCTACTGGTAGTGGGTCACCTTCAGAGGTGTTCAATTCCCCACACTTCTGGAATGTGCCTGCATGTGGCTGAGCAAGCTCTGAAGCTTATCTGAAAATAGCAGAGACGTGCCATGGCATGCACTTGCTACGGGACCCTGGCAATGGTGCATGGGACTCTCTACTCCATGGGACTCTCCTCTCCAGTGCTGAGAGGAAGGCACAGTCCATCGGGAGCGTCTACTGCAAGGGGAAGTGGAGTGAATCCAGCTCCTGGTCCCCACTCTCACCAAATCATGGAACTTTCCTGATTACTTTATATATATCAAAATCCCATTTCATTTGAAGAAAGGGTTTTGCAGCTGAAATAATTCGAATGACACTTCTCTTTACAGTGTGATTACGATTCAGCACTAGTGGGACTATTCAGTGTGCCTCCCTCCACAATATATGTATGAATGTATATCCCCAATTCCCTGGCCCATGCCTGAAATTCTAGCATTAGAATCTCAACTACTCATTCAGCTCACACTGGATCTGTTAAAATGCAAGTTCTCCTGTCAGTACCCTCCCTGAATTGCTGCCATCCATACAACTCTGTTACTTGATTGTTGAGGTCTCCAAAAATGGTTTTGATAGGGGAGCAAGGATTTGCAGACCCTAGGCTACAGGGAAGGGTGAAAGAGGAGCCCAGATTAGCCCAACTCAGATGGTAAGAGTTCAAAGGCAGCATCTCTGCTTCTTTATGGTAAGACAGACTAGTGCTATGGAGAGATGGGGATGGTGACTAGGAGCAGAGGACCTGATCCTGCCTGAGCCTCCCTGTGCCAGCCTTGGCAATCTCCTGCCTTGGTAGGTCTGTTTCCCCATCTATGAAATGAGAGTGGATAGTAAGGGTGAAGGAGAGTGTTGGCTTGGCCAAGCTCCAAGTCTCTTCCAGAGGAGAACTATGGAGAATTAAACAACAGATCCATCTAAAGAGGAAGCCTGGTTTCAGTTGGAGCCAAAATTATGAAGCAGAAATGCAGACCCAGTGTGGCCAGTCTTTATATGAAAAGCGGCAAGTTTGAATGTTATGTCAGTCTCTTGATTTTCAAATGTTAACAATAAATTCAAACACTTTTAAAACAAAGTGTAGGCAAGATTCAATCCTCCATGGGCCTACTACATCCACCACCTGTTCCTAAACATCAGTGTCCAGGAGAAACTTCTGGAGTGACGATAAGTATGTGTATTTTGGGGGGGCTTTGTTTACAGAGATCCTGCCTAAGGAACATGAATTATTTTGTCTCTAGTAAGAATTTTTGTCTTGAAGTCTATTTTGTCTAATATTAGTACAGCCACTTCAGCTCTTTTTTGGTTAATGTATGCATAGTATGTATTTTTCTGTCCTTTTACTTTCAACGTTTTGTGTCTTTGAATCTTGTAGACAGCATATAGTTTAGTCATTTATTGTAATACATTCTGCCCGCTTCTGCCTTTTAATTGTAGGGTTTAACCCATTTACACTTAATGTAATTACCATTAAGGCAGGATTTGCATCTGCCATTTTGCTATTTTTTTCTGTCCTTTGTCTTCTTTCCGCTATTACTGACTTTGTTTGTGTTAAATAGATATTTTCTAATATACTCTTTTAATTTCTTTGTTGTTTCTTCACTATCGTTTTGAAGTTGTTTTCTCAGTGATTGCCCTGGAGTTACAATTAGCATCTTCACTTAAAACAATCTACTTTGAATCAATACTAACTTAATGGGAATGACGTATAGAAACTACTCCAACACAGCTCCATTTCCTCAACACTGCGTAATTATTGTCATACAAATTGCATTTTTCTACATTATAAACACATCAACCTAGTTCTATAATGATTGTTTTATTCTGTTCTTTTAGGAGTTATTTAGAAAAATTTGATAACATATTTATAACATAAAAGTTGTCATTTTAACTGTTTGTAAGCGGATGCCGAGCCGGGTCCTTAGCATCAGAAGGAAAGTCATAGACAAGGGATGATAGTCTAAAGTGGAGTTACAAAAGAAAGTACTGTCACATGCCAGAGTCAAATCCAGAATGAAGTAGTGACTGGGACAAGTGACAGGTGAGGCCAAGGGATTTGGAGTGTCATAAACATCTGTGTTCTACTCCACTCCTCAACCTCCTCTCATGTTGGATTAATACATACAGTAATAACAAGCTTCCCAGGGGGGCTTTTAGTGTATTCCGTAGGGTGCTGGTTCTGTCTTGAGTGCACATTGAAATCATCTGGTTTCCTGAGTCTGCCTTTGGCTTATTGCTAAATTCTGGAGGCTGGTCCTGGTCTAGGTCTCCCTCTGTTGGTTATCTTTGAGATTGCAGCAGGCTTGGGTCTTTTGTCCTTAACGCAGGCTGCAGCTCTCAGCGACTCGCCCTGTGATTCCCAGAGACGTGGGCCTCTCCTCTGCTCTAGGCAAACCCTGAGAGCTCTGAGCTGAGCCTCAGCCTTGGTCTCTCTTGCTGCCATGAACTCTGATTAACCACTTCTGACCGAAAGGGAAATCAAATCTCACCTCCTTTAAAAGTCTTCCCAATTACCCCCAGGCAGAATGGTAGTGTCCTCCCTGGTACTCTCAAATCTTGGTGCTGTAAGGTAGAGTGGGGAACCTCTTTGACCAAGATAGTGCTTTGATTAATGCTTGACCCTGGGAATAATAATTAAAGCTAATCTTTACTGCACACGTGCTCTCTGCCAGGCACTGTTTTGAGTGCTCAACATGATTAACTTACTGATCATCACAACTCTATGAGGTGGGCACCATTATTATCTGCATCGTACAAATGAAGAAACTGAGGTATAGAGAGTTTCAGTAATTTGCCCAAAGTCATTCAGTCAGTTGAGATGCCGAGCCAGAATCCTCAGGCAGTTTGGTGCACTAAGTAATATTATTTATCTTGTTTATGTGTCCAGGCACTGTTAGCTATTTGATACTCACTATCACATTTAGTTTTGCAGGTGAGAAGTTATGACTCAGAGGAGGAGCAAGAAAATGGAGCAGACCTGGGTTTGCTCCTCTAAACCAGGGTTCCTGTGTTGGCAGAATTCATCAAGTATGTTCAGTGGACTGCTTCGATGCATCTGGAGGCTATACAAGTGCATATGCCTCATGATTCTGAGCCAGCAAGTGTGGGGGATGGGTTATGGGACTCTGCATTTTAACAAGCACCCCAGTTGATCCTGCTTTACAGAAAAGTTTGAGAAAACTTACTGCCCTGCCCCCTCTACTCATTAGAGCAGTGGTCCCCAACCTTTTTGACACCGGGGACAGGTGCTCCTATGAGAATCTATTGCCCGATGATCTGAGGTGGAGCTGAGGTGGTGATGCTAGCACTGGGGAGAGGCCACAGATACAGATGAAGCTTTGCTTGCATGCTCACTGCTCACCTCCTGCTGTGTGGCCCAGTTTCTAAGAGGCCACGGATGGGTGCCGGTCCACAGCCTGGGGGCTGAGGACCCCTGCATTAGAGCACAGTCACCTTAGATAAGAATTACTTGAGCATGTGTTTCTTTCCTTTTTTAATAGATAAAAATGCTTTTGCTGCAAGCACTAAAATCTCTGACAACACAGACATACCTTAGAGATATTTCAGGTTCAGTTCCAGACCACAATAAAGTGAGTATCACAATAAAGCTGTAATCTTGTGAGTAGAGGGTCGTGCTTTCAATTGGTAAAGAATGCAACGTCTGTGGAACAATAAAATGAAGCACAATAAAACAAGGCATGCCTGTAGTGGTTTAAATTCTAAAGACCTTTATTATTTATTTATTAAAATATCCAGAATTGACCAGTCTTTAATCTGGTATAGCAGCTCAGCAGTACCGTGAAGAATCTAGTTCTTTCAAGCTTTCTGTTCTGCTCTCCATGGCTGTTGCCTTTTCTTCTCTATGCTTGTTGCTTCATAGTCCTAAGATGGCTGCTGCAGATCCAGGTATCTTGTTCAAAGTCCCCAGACTTTGTTGCAGCAAGAGCAACATTTAGGCTCAGCCAAGCACGTGGTCTCATTTGGAATTTTTAATTGGAAGCTGGTGGTAAGAAGAAGCAGAGACAATGGAGACTCTATGCTGGGGGACAATGGTGATAGTTCTGGTGGCCAAAATGGATTCTAGTGCCATATTATTATTAGGTCAAGCAACGAAGTCCTCGCTCAGTGGGTTCTGTGATGCAATTTTGACAGTGATGCTGGCTGCATAGCCACCCTTCGCTCCTGCCCACTCTCTAAACCTGGTCTTCCAGCTTCTCCACTTACTCTGTGAGTTTCCTGATGTCCTTTCAATATTTTTCCTCTCCTTGATCCAGCCAGAGTTGGTTTCCATTGTTTGCAAACATGCTTGCCTCATTTAGGGCTCAGTGGAAAGACAAGACTTTCTCCTCAGAGAGGCCTTCCTTGGCCACAGGGGAAGGTAGCCTATTAGCCATCTAGGCTAACACCCGGGTCTTTCATTCATTGCACTTACCACAGTCTTTCAGTATTTTATTTGTTTGTTTACCTGCTTCTGTCTGGCTCCCCTTCTATGTGCCTGACACATAGAAGGTGCTCCAGATGGTTGTGATTGACTGAGTAGATGCTGAGATGACTGATGGATGCATGGATATTTACAGAGGATTGCTTTGGGAAGGGGTTGACCTGAGAGTCACCAGATGGGCAGTTAAGCCCCTTTACCTCAGTTCACATTCTTTCCTCTGGAGTTACCTGGAGTCTCCCACTTCTCTTCCTTCATGATGAGCAAGTACATCATGGACTATGAGAGAGCATCATAAAGAGAAAACCCTATTCTTAAAGAGAATCACAAGGGTTGTCCTTGCCCTGGGTGGAGAGAATGCCTGCCTCCCCAATAAACAGGCACTAGCCAAATGCAGTGGGGAACAACAATAAAATGATATTTAGATAAAAAGGCTATAATTGGCTTTAATGCCTGTGCATAATGCTCACATAGACATTGATAACCCTGGAAATAATAGAGAGATATTAGTGACACTGGGAAATTATTCACCAAGTTGACATGTATTGGAGCTTATTCCAGTTACTATTGATATACAGCAAACTATGCCCAAATTTAGCGATGTAAAACATCCATTTGCTGTTCCTATAAGTGAAGATTTCAGACAGGGCATGGTGAGAATGGCTTGCCTCTGCTCCACAATCTCTGAGGCCTCTGCTTGAAGACTCAATGTAACTCAATGTTTGGGGCTAAAGCTACTCCAAGCTTATTTACTCACATGGTTGGTGGTCTTTTCTGGCTGGTGGCAGGACTCTTAGCTGAGCTTTTGGCTGGCACACTTACATGAGGCCTCTCTATGTGCCCTGGACTTCCTCACAACATAGAGGCTGGGTTCCGAGGAGAGTTTCCTGAGAGAGTGAGCCAGGCAGAAGTCATGGTGTTTTTTATGATCTGTCAGAAGACACATAGCATCATTTCTGCTGCATTCTGTTCATCAAGTCAGTCTCAAAGGACAACCCTTTGAGAAAGGAAGAAATTAGATTCAATCTTTTGATTGAGTCCGGAAGAGCATATGGAATCAGAGCTATTACTATGGCTATTTTTGGAAAGTATCTGCCACAGGGCCACTTCCCCTGCTTCGTTCTACCAAATTGAAATTAACTCTGGCCAGTCAGTGTTCAGCTTTTCCCAGTCCCCATCCACCTGCCTTTCCAGCTTCAGGTTGAGCATTCAGATCGAATCCCCTTGATTACATCTTCTGAAGCATGCTATAGGTGCAGGTTTATTCAATGAAGATAAGAGAAACAGATCATCCGAGGAAGCATGCAGGATTAATGAAACTGCTGTGTTAACACTCCAATTTCATGGCAGTTTTGCATAGCACAACAAATTATGGTGTTCAAGAAGTCAAACATATTGAACTTATTATGTAATGTCACTGAACATATTATATATTATAATATGACATCAATAAATCATTTTATGCACATTTGCCTATGTTTCCGTCCTGTAGATTGGTGATCACTGACAGATAAACAAATAACTGCAAGAGAGTACTGTAGGTTATCATAAAGATATGTTAAAGCTAGTACAAGAGCAGAGACTGGAGAGAAGAACCTGCCCTAAGCCTCTGTTTCCCCATTGGTACAAGGTGCGTAAATAATGTCCACCTTTGAAGGTTGCTGGGAGGAGAAATGACATAATGGCAGGAAGAGCCCTACTACTGTGAAGGCTTCTGGAGACGCTGGTTGACTCTAGCTGTTTGAGGCTGGCTTCTGAGGCAGGTGCAACCAAATTTGGGAAGAGAAGTGGCCTAGATCCAGAAGCAGGGTGGGTGAAGGCAGCTTCTGGAAAGAGGGATTCTTAGATCTCCTGCTGATGGCTCTTTCTCAGTACAGAAATGCGAAAGCCAATAACTAAGCACTACAGAAAAGTAGGGTGGAAGGAGGCATCCAAGAATGCCTCTCATGGGCTGGGTGCCATAGCAGAGGCAGACTTCCTTGAGTTTCTGCATCTTTTGCTTCCTTGTCTCTTTGTAAACCTGTGATGACATTTATCACCGGGT
Organism: Pteropus medius; assembly: GCF_902729225.1. Classification (NCBI taxonomy): domain Eukaryota; kingdom Metazoa; phylum Chordata; class Mammalia; order Chiroptera; family Pteropodidae; genus Pteropus; species Pteropus medius. Next base: position 4,248,056 of record NW_024342471.1, read on the forward strand.
ACCTTCTTAGAATTTGTGTAGGTAGTACTGCATAACATAAAGGTTAGGCACTAGAGCCCGTCTACCTGGGTACCAGTGCTGGCATTTACTAACTCTCCTGTGACCTAATTAACTCTCTAAGTCTCAGTTCCCTCATTTATAAAGTAGAGATAAAATTCATTCTTTCCTCAAAGTAGTGTCTAGAGGTTAAATAAACACTTATAAAATGCTTAGAACAGATTTCTGTTTTCCAGCCTGGCCTGTAAGAAGCTTGGAGGTTACCGCTCTGTCCTGATAACAAATAAAAAGTCGAACAAATTGAAAAATCAACGACTTTTCTGAGAACTATAAGAGAAGTGAAGTCATAGAGTAAATTTCAGCCCCCGAATTGGAGAGGCTGACAGGAGAATACAGAGAATCACAACTTATAGGAGCAGAAACCCATGAGCAGCAACCTCCATGAGAATCAGTGCTGGCAAAGGGAAATCTGAACTGTGGACAAATCTGAGAGTTAAAAACTCTGGGAAGACTCAGTCATAGAGAGAAGCCTCCACACTTTTTTTCAGTTTTACCTCCAGGAGCCCTATTATGTTCTCACAGTCAAGATCAGAGAAAAATCCCCACATGCTTCAGGCAGGGGTAAGGGGAAAGCAGCTATTTTGAAATATCTCAGAGCATTCTGTTTTTAACAAGGTCTACCTTCAGGATAAACTATTTAATCAGAGCCAAACCTGCTGGGGTTTTTTCAGAGCCTAACTGACCTGGGGAAGGGAGATACCCAACTTCAGCCCTCACTAGACTTCCATGTGGAAGAAAGGAAATACAGCAAGGCTGCAGACTTTAAGGTTACTATACAAAGGCAATCATTTTCTTATATATCACCAGAGAACAGGTAGAATTTGACAAAAAAAAAACCCAAAACCCATAATACTGTTTACCACCTATACGAATGAAATAGGTATAATTCTAAGAAAATATGTACAAGATTTATGAAAGGAAAACTGCAAAACTGATTAAAAAAAATCAAAGCACCAAATATAGGACAGGCATTCCATGTTCATGGATAGGAAGACTCAATATTGTCAGGATATCAGGTCTTCCCAACTTGATCTACAGATTCAAGGCAATCTCAATAAAAATTCCATTGAGTTATTTTGTGGATATCAACAAACTGATTCTAAAGTTTATATGGAGAAGCAAAAATCCTAGGACAGCCAACAGTATATTTAAGAAGAACAACATCAGAAGACTGACACTTTTCAACTTCAAGATTTACTGTAAAGCTATGGTAACCAAAACTGTGATATTGGCAAAAGAATAGATAAATAAATCAATGGAATGGAATAGAGAGCCCAGAAAGAGCCCCACATAAATACAGCCAACTGAACTTTGACAAAGGAGCAAAGGCAATACAATGGAGCAACGACGATTTTTTTCAACAAAGGGTGCTGGAACAACTGGACATTGACATGAAAAATAATGAATCTAGCCACAGAACTAATACCCTTCACAAAAATTAACTCAAAATGAATCACAGACCTAAGTGTAAAATGCAAAACTATAAAACTCATAGAAGATAACATAAGAGAAAATCTAGATTACCTTGGGTTTGACAACAGCTTTTTAGATACAACACCAAAGATACAATCCATGAAAGAATTAATAAGCTGGACTTCAAAAAATTAAAAATTTCTCATATAGAAACACTATCAAAAGTACGAAAAGATAAGCCACAGACTAGTAGAAAATATTTGCAAATGACGTATCTGATAAAGGATTGTTATCCAAAATATACAAAGAACTCTTAAAGCTCAGTAGGAAAACAACCTGATTTAAAAAATAGGCCAAAGACCTTAACAAACACCTCAGCAGAGAAGAGATACAGATGGCAAATAAGCATATGAAAAGATGCTCCATATATGTCATCAGGGAAATGCAAATTAAAACAACAATGGCCATACCATTTTGCATTCCCACCAGCAATGAATGAGAGTTCCTGTTGCTCCACATCCTTACCAGCACCTGGTGTTGTCAGTGTTCTGGATTTTGGCTATTCTAGTAGATATATAGTAGTCATAGATTGTCTTTTTTATATTTAAAGAAAACGTAGGACAAAAATAAGAATAACATTGATTAACACTCAGGAATCTTATATAGGATTCAGTAAAACAATGAATGTAAAACATTGAGCATAGTATCTGGCACGTAGCAGGCACTCAATGAATTTTTAAAAATACTTAGAACAGTGACTAACAGATTATACACTCTAGATGAATGTTAGATATAACAATTTTTTTCAGTTATTCCAATTAGTCACTTCGTTTAATCATTCATTTTTTTCATTTCGCATCTATTATCTCATTCACTTCCTTAATATTTCATAAATATTTATGAGTGCTTAAACTACACCAGACACTGTGCTAAATGTGAAGGATGTAGGGCTGAAGAAAACATGGTTCTTGCCCAGAGAAATATATAGTCTTAGAGGAGAAGAGGGATAGACATAAGCCCAGGTGATTTTAAGCCAAACCGGCCTAAAAAAGACACGTACACCATGAAGAGAAGCATAGAGAAAGGAGGAACCAGCTATGCTTGGGATGCAGCAAGGTGAGAGGGATGTGGGGAAATTTTCTTGGAAGAGAGAATATTTGAGTGAATGCTGGAGAGAAAATAAATGTTTTCATGAAGATAAGGAATAAAAATAGTAATACCCTTTGCTGCATAACAAACCACACAAAAATGTAGTGACAAACCAACAACCAGTTCTGTAGTTGGCAACTGGGTTAGGCTCAGCTGAACAGTTTCTGTTCGTCTTTATTTTAAATTCAGTTTCTTTAACAGATATGGGGATATTCTGGACTCTTGGGCCTTGATCTGTTTTTCTTGAATGAATTTTGATAGTTTGTGTCTTTTAAGGAATTCGTCCAGTTCATCTAAGTTGTCTTATTTATTAGCACTAAATTGCTCATGATATTCCTTTATTGTTCTTCAAATAGCTGTAGGGTCCCACATTCCTGGTGTTAGTAATTTGTGTCTTCTTTATTTTTTCCTAATCAGCCTGGCTAGAGATATGTCAGTGTTATTTATTCAAAGAACCCACTTTAGTTTCATTGATTCACCATTTTGTTTTTCTGTTTTGTATTTTATTGATTTATACTCTTTGTTATTTCTTTTCTTCTGCTTATTTTGAGTTTAATTTCCTCTCCTCCTATTTCTCCTCCTCCTCCTCCTTCTTCTTCTTTTTAGTTTCCTAAGGAAGAATATGAGTTCATTGATTTCTCTCTTTGTTTCTCATATGGGCATTTTAGTGTTATAAATTTCTCTCTAAACACTGTTTTAACTCTAGCCTACAAATTTTGGTATGCTGTGTTTTCGTTTAAAATACTTTATAATTCTCTTTTTAACTTCTTCTTTAACTCATTGGTAATTCAGAAGGCTTTTTTTTTTTTTTAGTTTCTAAATATTTAAGAACATTCAGAAATATTTATGGTATTGACTTCTAATTTACTTACATTGTGGCCAAAGAACATTGGAACTATTTATAACTGTCATTCTTCTAGAAGAAGTTATTTTATGTAACAATTTTCACCTATTTTGTCTGATATTTGTATATCTATTCCAATTTTCTTTTCATTACTATTCGTATGGTATATCATTTCTCATCCTTTTACATTTAACCTATTTCTGACGTTATATTTAAAATCAGGTTTTTATAGCAGAATATTGTTAACTTTTGCTTTTTAAAATATATTGTGACAATATTTGCCTTTTAATTGAGGGATTTAGGCCATTTATATTTCATTATTAGTGATTATAATAATTAAATGATTATTAACATGTTTGAGTCTCAATCCGCCATCTTGCTACTTTTGTTTTTATCTGTCTCGTCTGTTCTTTGTTCTCCTTTCCATCTTTTCCTGCTTTATTTTTCTATTATTTGAGTATTCTTTATTATTACATTTGTTGAACATATAAAAAAGAGTTTGGAGGTTTAGGTTAGAAATAAACGACAAAGATTTATTAAAGGGTCTTAGAGGCAGCAAACTGGAAACATAACTAGGCAATACCCAGAGTGTTCTGAAGAAGAAAGAAAAGCTAAGAGTTGTTATAGTTAAGTTGTATCCTTGAGAATAATCAGTCATGCATTCTTAACCTTCGTATTAGTTCAAGACAGTTATCAGTCAGATATCAGGTGGTCTGGATGATGGATGCCAGGTTATTTGGAGTGGTTTGGTTGCGTTTAAGTCCTTTATCGAGTAGTCAGAGAGTTATTTGCAGGTTTTATGTATGTTCGGGTACTGGCACACAAGAAACTGATGTATGTCTAGGTATTGACACAGGATGGGAAAATTCAAAAGTTTGAGATCTCAGGGTAGTTAAGACAAGAAAAAGAATTGTTTCCTCATGCCTCAACCTTCATAATGTTAATAATTTAGCAGCTTGGTTAAAATAACTTCCATTTATATTCTGTTTGTCTTCACTCTTTCCTCACATTATACCTACTTTGATGGTTTATTAATCATAACTCTTTGGGTTTTTTATTTGTTTTATTTTCTTTTGATAGTTGCTTTAGATTTACAGTATACATCTTTAGCTTATCAGTCTATCTTCATATGATATTTTATCACTTTATGTATGCTATAAGAAATTTACATCACTATAGTTCAATTTCCCCCTTCCCAGCCACTGAGTTTTTATTTTAATACATTTTACTACTATAATGTTAAAACCCACAACATATCACTATTGTTTTTGCTTTAAATGTAGAGGAGGCCACTGAGTTTCTTAGTGATGTCAATGCCTCTGTCACCAATGCATTCCTGATGGCCTTGGTGAAAGGTGGGTGTATCCTCTGTGCCCTCAGATGGAACATCTTCTGGCAGGGTTGGGGGAGGGTCTCTTGGCCCCTCATAGTATGTCGGGTTCAGCATGTTCACTTCCCTGAGCCTTTTAATCCCTTCCTTTACCATCTGCCATGACAATTTGCTGTTTCACCTTCACTCAACCTAAGCCATCGCTTTTTCCAGACTTTTGGAGCCACAAAGCCATAAGTTTGTATCAGCCCTGGTCCTTGCTAGACTGTTAAATCCTGTGTCACAAAAGAATGGCTCCAGGTCAATGAACTTTCTGTTCAGGTTTATGTTCCGGCCCCCTTGATTAAGTACCCTCAAATCCACTAACCAGTACTTCCCTGATCTTGCTGGCACATGATGGTTAATTTTTGCGATTTCATTGGGGTATAGTCCTTTTATTTCCTTAATTGGCCACACACATCCCCAGTTGAGTTATGCTGCAACTTAATATTATTTATCAGCTTGGAAGCCAAGAGAGGAGGTGAGAGTAAATCCTGAGTAGGACTCCCATTGACTTGCAGAGTTGAGGCTTCTTCATGGTCTTCCCACATGGGAAGATGCTAGATCTTAATAAAAAGTGGGGCAACAATCTCTATAGGCTCTGAGAATCCAAATGAGTCTGAGGATCCAAGATCTTTGAGGGTGTCCACCCAGATATACTCATCCCATATTGCCTGGGACAGTATATGAGATGAGGATGGTGCTCTCGTTCGCAGTTGAGTGGTGAGTGAGGCCTTTCTAAATCACCATAGTAATGTCTGTTTTCTTATGCCATTGCTGGTCAACTATCAGTTGGATCTTTCAGGAAATAGACCCTGAGATGTAGTTAGGAGTTTAAGAGGTTTATTGGTGGATACTGCCTTTTTAAAAGGGGAGAAAGCAGGGTCACACAAGGCAGAGCTCAGACTACGATGCAAATTTGACAAAGCCTCAGCCAACCCAGCCAAGCACCAGAGCAACGATTTCCCACTGGAGAAACTCAATGTTAAGCAGAAATCACCAGACCCTAGTTTCTCTACCAATTCTCTGCCCAAAGCTATCCAGGAAGAGCATGGCCTCAGCTCATGCCGAGATGGAGCCTGAGGGTGTTAGCTGCAGGAAGCTGTCAGCTAATTACACTCCTTGCCGCCCAATAAGTTGTTTCTTGAAGTGAGAACCAACTCATGGCTGACACAAGGCTGGACCAGGCTTTTTCCCATAGAGGTCTTGGGGCAACATTCTAAGAGGGTGAGAACAGAAGCATGCAAGGCCTCTTGAGTCTTAGGCTTCAGAGTTCACCTCACTTCTACCAGGATCTATTGGTCAGAACAAGACAACAGTCCAGCTCAGATTCAAGGGTAAGAAATAGATTTTACCCCTTTGGTGAGAAGGAATGGTTAAAGTTTCAATAAAAGAAGTGTGCTTACAAGGATGGAAGAAATTACTGTGACCATCTTTGCCAACCATCTACCGAGTACACGAGATGTATTAAATCCTTCGTGAAATAAGTTCTATCATTATCCTAATTTTATAAGACAGGAAAACTAGGGAAAGAGAGGTTCAGGAGCTTGATTAAGCTCACACAGCTAGAAAGTGGTGGAGACAAGTTTTGAATGGAGGCAGAGGAAACAGCAAGTGCAGTTCATGATTCTGTATCTTTTCTGAATAATATGCTCCTTGATGGCAGAGACTGTGATTCCTTCATCTCTCTACGCCTGGCTCCTGGTACAGTGCCCAGCACGTGGAAGACTCCCATATCAGTAGCAGAGGTGAATCACTTAGGAAGCCTTTAATTTCAATATACCCAACTAAAAGTGTCTTGAACAATAAGAACATGTATTATTTCACTTAATAGTGGGTCTGGAGATTGGTAGTTTTAGGATTGGTTAATTAAATATCTTACCAGCGTCAGAGCTCTGAGTCACCTTTTTTCTGTTCATTTACTCTTATGCTTATGCAATACCTGCCACTGCTCCAGACATCATTAGTACAGGACCCTACTCAGAGAAAAACGGGGCAGGGCTTCTCTTCCCCAACTTTCTTTTTTCTTCATAAACAAAAATGTTTCTCAAAAGCCTGTCGAAAACTTTCCTTACACCCCATTAGTCAGAACTGGGTGACACGTCCTCCTTCAAAGAATCACTGGCAAAAGAAAAAAAAAGATTGTTATGATGGGTTTAGACCAATGGATTTTGAACCTCAGACAAAACCAAGACTCAATTAGCAAGGAAGAAGAAGAAATGACTGTAGGCCACCAAAATATCTTGACACCTCAGCATAGTGGCTTTGGCTCTGAAAGTAGACAGAAGGGTTTGAACCCCAGTTTCTCCACTTCATGGCTCTGTGATCTTGCACAAATGACTCAATATCTCTGAACCTAAGCTCCCTCAGTGGTAACATGGGGGATGTTAATATCTATCCTACAGGTTTGTCGGGAGGATTAAATCAGGTATTGAATATAAAGCACTTGGTTGACACATATTAAACATTTCCAAGAGATGGTGATTAATTGTGTATTGAATTGTATTACCTCTTCAAATGTGTAAGGGTGGGACTCAGTAAGACTGACAGTTAAAAGAAGAAATAGAAGAGGCTCCCATGAATCACACTGTTCCTTTCAAAGGAGTTATGGGTACAAGTGCATGCCTGAACGTAAACACTCATTCATCTATCAGACCTTCTGTGTCCACTGGATAAGGACTCTTTGTTTGAGTAAAAAATACAGAAATGAAGCAGGTCTGGTCTCTGTCCTTGAAGAGTTCACAAATTAGTCAGAACCGCATTCAGAGTCAATGTGTCAGTGGTGGAGTTGTGCTGCTCAGCCCTCCTTTCAGGAAGGAACTTGCTGATCAGTTGCACAGAATGCACAGTGCACCTGCAGTGCTTCTAAGACTTGCTTCAACTTTCGAGCCAAGACCATGACCTTCCAGGGAAGCCCTAGCCATGAATATGCATGGCCATTTCTGCCTCATGGCAATTTCTGAATGGGAAATCTTTACACTGCAGCCCTCGGTCTTCTCAGAGTGGCACCATGACTCTTCCTACCTTCTGCCTTTTCTTTCACAGATGGCAGACTGGCATCATGGTCTGAAGGCTTAGCCTCTACTCCTGCTCCCACTTCTTTTTTCCATAGGCATCACTCCCCATAACTCTCTTGTACTTCTAATTCCATCTTGACATCCCCAAGGGTCTAACTGATGCATTCTACTTTTTACATCAACCAATTCTCATTGTGAGCCCCTGGCGAGCTGAGATCCGGGTAACTTCCGCTTGGTTCCAAATGCTAAATCCAGTTTCAAAGGGCAGAGTTCTGCTCAGTGAGGATATTTTCAGAAGAGTATGCCTGAATCTCCAGAGGCCATCCTTGAGACAGGACCAGATTTGGAAGGAGTAACAAAGTGATTAAGGATGCAGAAATCAGTCCTGGGAAGAAGGTTTTTCCCACTTTTGGTTTCTACAAGGAGAAATTTTCCCCTGAGCATGTCCCCAGCTTTTCTCTGTCCCTAGGCAAGTGGTAGGGCTTACCTGATATATTAATTTGGGAAGAATAACTAGGTGCGCGTGCCTGTGTGTGCGTGTGTGCGTGTGTGTGTGTGTGCGCGCGCACACACGCATTTGACTCAACTTCAACTTTGCTCCTCTTGGCTCAAGGGTCCTCCGTGCTTCTCTGAGTTTTCTGTCCTTATGGAAGAGAGCATGGCCCATGTCTTGGTAGATCAGGGTAATAAAAAATTCTGGTTACCCCAATTTCTATTCCTCTTCTCTCTATAATGATAGAAACCCTAATTATTAGTTAGGTAAATGTTCATCCAGCTAATGACCACACTTCCCAATCTCTTTTGCAGATGTGGCCCTTGGTGGACACATCACTAAGTTCTGGCCAATGGGATGAGAGCAGAAGTAAAATGTATCATTTCAACTTTCAGCTCTCATATTGTTCCCTTAGTGGGAAACAGGGTGCCCATTGATTTCCTCCTGTTGGATGAACTGTGGACATTTTACCTGCGCTGGAGCAGCCATCTGGAACCACTAGGTGGAAGCTGCAAGTGGAGGGTGACAGAGTTATAAGTCAAGGGAGCCTGGGTCCCTGAGCTGCCTCTTTTGGCTCTTATGAAAGAGGGAAATAAATGCTTGTTTTGTTTAGGACCTTGGTATTTTTGGTTTCCCTGAGATGGCATCTGAGCATATACCTTAACCAAAGCCACCTAATTCTGGGGTTCAGCTAGCAGGTCCACTTGCATCTCACATTATGCTACAGCCTTCAACTTTTCAACTCTACTAGAAATAAATGTAGTATTGTGGCTTCTATTTCTTTGTTTTATTGTTTAAATTCTTTAGAACCCAAATGGGGTGGAGGGGTGTTATTAGATATAAGACACATTTGCCTGGGGTTGGTTAAAAACCCCACATGGATTTTTAATGTAGCACCTCAGGAGTCATTCTCGAGGGCAGAAACCCGAAGGCGGGGATCACAATGTTGTTGATTTTTAATCTCTCGGGACTCAGAGTGGAGGGCTGCTGTGTTGCAGAGACTGGGAGGCCCAGTCGTGTCCTGATTCCAGAGCTGGGGCCTGGTGAGAGTGCCTTGACACTGGGAGCAAGTGATAGATGCAGGTTCTGGTGCTGGCTGCCGCCCACAGGCATTCTGGAGGTGGGAAGCTGAGGCTGGAGCAGCCTGAGATGCAGGAGGAAGAGAGAGGGTGGCTGGGGGCAGCCTGCTCACCCACTGTTTGGTGGGACAAGGAGGTATGAGCTTCCCATGGACCGGTTGGCCCCATGAAAGGGAACTGGGTTCCAGTCATCATGAAAGCATCCTTACTTCCAGCGCAGTGAGAGGTAGCGGGGTGACCCTTCAGGGGCCCACACAGAGGGGCATGTTGCCCACATCAGGAAACATGCATTGCGAAAATCCTGCATTCACATGCTGGCCACACAGAGGGCATCGGTGGCCATGCTGCGCGAGCATCAGTGAAATAGACCTTAGTTTTTTTTCTCCTAATTTTCTCTTTCTGCTCTAACTCTGAAGGACCAAGCAACAGGTGGGAGCAGGGGAGAAATGGACAGTGCCTCCTTTTCCAAGCCTGAGCCAGGCCCAAGCTGAGCATAGGGCGGAAGCTTTGAGCTGGATGTAAAGATGGACTGGTCCCTTAAATTCAGAAAGTGAAGGATGATTGTCAAAATGAGATTTGTCAGCATGAGCATCAGGAAAGCAATGAGATTTGTAGGGTTATTTTAAAGAGCAAAGATGGAACCATCAGAGCATGTGTGTGAAGGCAGAGAACGTTTCAGCTGAGTTAGCCATGCTGTGGCCACTGGAAGCTGCAAGGAGAGGGTTGTGGCACAAGGAAGAAAGAGCTCAGAATAAGCAGAGTTGGACCACCAAGAACACCTGCTGAAGAGTTCCAGCAAAGACTTTGAAGTCCCTTTTCACTCTGATGCCTGTAGAGGGCCTTGAAAGAGAGAGCCTTTGAAGCCTACATGACAAGGAGCTCCCTCCCAAGCAGCTTAATCTATTTTTGGACATCACATTAGAAAGTTTTCCTAAACATCTCCCTAGTTTGGTAACAGAACAAGCCCACTCCCTTTGGATATTGGAACACGGAGAACAAGTCTTCCCAAGGTCATCCCTTCTCAGGAAGGACATGGCCTCAGCCCCTCTCTCCTCCTCCACCGTAGGTGAAGCAGCAGTCTTGTAGAGTCAATGCTGCATGTTTGTGCTCTTTTAAACATTTATTTTGAGTGTCAAGATGTAAGTGCCATGACAGATGGCTAACCATCCCCTCCCCTTCAAATGGCCCAAGGGATTAGCAGGAATGTCCCAACTGCAGACTTGGGATCAGCAAACAGTCCGGACCATCTTCTCCCCTGTATCCATTCAGAGAGTCACTGGGTCAGGTGCCACTCATCCTGCTGCATTGATGGGTATGAGGGCTGAGTGGGGTCATGGGGCTCACAGAGAAGGCACCCACATGGAAAAGCAGCTGGGGAAGTGACCAAGTCTCAGGCCAGGGTGGAGCCAGGCCAGCCTGGGAGTGTGGATGAGGGCGTGTGCTAGAGGCTTGAGCATCTCCTCCAGGCAGCCTTGGGGGACCAGGCTGAACAGGTGAGCCCTGCCCGTTCCATGGTGCCCAAGTTTGTATGGGGGCCACCTGGGCCCTTCACTCGGCCACGTCGACAGACAGCATGGCCTTGATTGCAGGGAATTTGTTGCAAGAGAAGTCAGCGACCAGCTGCTTGGTGCCACTCCGTGTGGGCAGGATCTCAAAACGCACCCGGGACCGCTCCTTGGGGCGCAGGGTTGGCACACTGGAGGAGAAAGGGCACAAGTCAGTGTTGATGTGAGATTCATGGACCTTAAGCTGGATGGGCCTCTGTGGCCTCAAGTCCTGCTCTGCTTGGGGCTAGACAAGGTCATTGCTCCTTTGGCCCTTCTCACTGCTGCCCTGGGTCACTGGGCCCCATCAGTCCTGGGGAATTAGGGGTCCCATGATTTCCCAAATATGCTAAGCCCTGAGGACCAGCTCTAAGCTCGGGTGACCTGGACTTCCCGGGAGAGTAAGTTTGGTGAACGCCCTAAGTAAATGCAAATGTGTATGCGTATGTGCAGATTCTCTAGAGAAGCTCTGTCTGCCCTGCTCGGGGGCTCCAGAGAGGGCCCCTCTGGCCCCTTCCCATTACCCTACATGGGCCCCTCAGGTCTGGGACTCACTCGATCTTGAGGCTGCCCAGCAGCAGGCCACTCCCCTCCACCATCAGCACGCAGTTCTTCACTGGCTCATCCAGCGGATTGGAGAAGAGCATCTGCACATTCACGGGCTTCCGCACCTGGGCTTGTTCCAGCAACTGTAAGGAGAGAGGTTGATGGAGTCAGGCAGGTCACAGGCTGCTTGTCTCACCTGCCACTCGGTAAGAGCTGATGGGGCTGGGCGGGCAACTTGGTGATGGGGAAGATGTCACTGATACGAAGGCAGGGAGGACTGTTTAGTTATCCTAAAGACGAGTGACTTCTGTGCAGGGGGTTTCTAGGAAATTGCTGAGATCTCCATGCTATAGACGGGACACTCTGGTGTAGCGGGGAAGTAGCACTTTGTAGTGGCTGAGAGTACTCTAACTTCTCCGCAAGGTTTACAGGCCCCCTTTCTAGTTCATCCTGGGAAGGGCAACCACTTCTTCCCAGGACAGCCTGGTTCTGCTGTGGTCGCTCTGGGGTTTGGGAAAGGACTCATTCCGTACCTAGTAACAGCATTTTCCTCACACATCCCACTCACTGGTCCTGTTTCTTCCCTTCAAGCCTGGAAGCCCCCTCCCTGAGAGGTCCAAGACTGCTCAGACCAGCTCCTCTCCACAGGACACGGCGTTGGGCCCCCATCTCAATTCAGGCCATTCTCCTCTGATGATACCTAGTCTAGTGGTGTCCTTCTAAACTTCTAGAGCCCAGAGTTTCCCTATGTGCCATGCCATGGTCTGGACAGGGCTCCAACATCACACTGTCCTTGGTCAGGGACCAGAGGAGCCTGGGTTTCCAGTCAGAAAAGCAACCTGGACAATTTGCTGGCTCCCAAAGATGAAAGCTTGTGGTTCTGCCAAGAAGCAGACACAGCTGGGTCTCAACTTTCTCATCTGATAAATGGACTAGTCATTCCTTCTTGCCTCCTTCTCTGAGCTAGGAGGGACTGGATGAGATCATGGATGGGAAGAAAGTGTTTTGGAAATAGAAACTGAAATTATACGGCTCATAGATTTCTTTTCTTCTTTTGAGGACCGCTACAGGGGGCTGCTTTTGTGTTCGGTTTTTCTTTTTCTTTCCACTAATCCTTCTAGCAACCATTTTACAGTAATAGAGCTGTAGTCCAGAGGGAATGAATAGCCAGGACCTCCCTGGTTCCATAGTCTTGGCTTTTCTCACTAGGCCCTGAAATGCCTACCAATAATTTGTGCATAATTGAAACATTTTAGAGACCATGATCTATACCATAATTTCTCCCATGGAACTCATTTAAATGTATGACATAATTTGAAAGATGAAGCATAATTTCATGCCATTGGGTTACAACAAGGCTACGTAAATGGTGCCATATATTTCACATCGATATTTAATTTGAGATTTCCATGTTATTTGTTTTTCTTTCTTTATGGACTTTTACTACCCTGTCTCATTGACCCAAACCTGTACATACATTCAAAAGAGAGGATAAGGACCAACAGAAACCTGTGTCTGATTGTAAGTGGTTCACGGGTTAATAGAAGACATCAGCATTTGAAACAATGTTCAGATTTCATGGTCTCATCCTACACTGTAAGGTCCTCAGAGCTGACTGCCAATCAGTGCCAGATAAGATAATAGGGTTTTACTCGAATTATTATCTTTTCATATAGATTACCCTCATAAGTTTAAAAACCTGAGCCCTGCTCTGAATGAGCTATGCATTGATTCTTTCATTAAGCCAAGGCTGTCTTTATTCTTTAAAGGTCAAAGTAGAGGAGAGAATGTGTTAGGAGGAAATTCATACAGAGATGCCCAAAAGAAGGAATAGCAGATGCCTTTTAACAAGATAAAATAAGGAAGTTCTTCATGGCACATTTCCAGCCTGTCTGTATTCTTATTTCTTTTTTCTAAAATTCTGATTTCTATAGATTTTATAGACTCTTTAGAGACAAAGCAGACTTGATATGGAAATTCAAAAGATGTAGCACAAAGATGTTGAATAAAAGATAAAGCTATCAGAAGGGTTGAGGTTATTGGATAAGGGACTGTAATGGGGAAAAACCTAACTTTATTTAAACACTGATCATTTTAATGCAGAATGTTTTCACAACTGAACTGGCTGCTACCCAGCCCCGTTTCTCAGCCTCAGGAGTGAGAATCATCACTGGGCTGTCCATCATGTTCTACACTGACGGGGCACATTTCTTGGAAATGCCCTGGGAAGCAGGAGAGGCCTTAACATGCAGAGGACAAGAATGGACTGACATGAAAACTCTGTAGGTGGCAAAGAATGAAAGCCTGGAGCCAAGTGTCTGTTCCAGGGGAGAGGGTTGTTTCTGTTTTACAAATGCTGATTATCTTCTAAGACATATGGGGGAGACAGTGAGGGGCCCACTGTTTACATCTGGTAGGAGACTGCATCCAAGCAATTGTACAAATAAAGATATAACCTCGACTAGGGTACATGCCGCGAAGTAAGAGGATAGAGGCTCTAAGGGTGTTTAACTGGGGTCCGGGTCTAATTGGCAAGGGTAGGGGTGAGAGGTGGAATGTCAGGAAAGGCTTCCCTGAGCAAATGACATCCTGCAAGGGAAGTATTTTATCATTCCCATGAAAGAGTTGGAGCAACTGAGACTCAGAGATTAAAGGACTTACTGAGGGTCACTGCTATTAAATAGTGAGGCCTGGATACAAAGTCACAGGCCCAAGGGCTGAACTACTACCTTGCTTTGCTTTCGCCTAAACTAGCTGTCCAGTCACTGGCTCCCTAGCCCCAGAGGTGGGGGACCGTCCTGCCCATTCTGGAGCACAGACTAGACTAACTGAGACAGTGACAGGGCTCAATCGCAGGCTAGCTGCATGAAAGCCGGAGCCCTGGGTCCCCCTGACTTCTGTGTGAGCTCAGGAACCCTTTCAGCTAGGGTGTCCCTTAAGGAGGGGTAGGACCAGGGCAGCCACAATTATGCCAACTCCTCTAGAAATCTGGGGCTTAGAAGTCTGGCAGCATTGTGATGGAACAGAAAAAGGCAATCACCCTCTAGAGAGGTGGGGCAGATGGTAGATACTGCAGACGCCTGATCCAAGAGGCTGGGCTCTCTGTGGGACCTCATGGGAAGACCCCATCTCCTCTGCCTGTCCCTGACTGCCAGCCCCTCACCCCTCAGGTTTGTGCTGTCTGGCTTTGGAGGTCTAAACCCTGGGCTGGGGGGCTGGTAGGGCCCAGGGGCTAGAGAGGGAGGGGCAAGCTTGGAGTTAGTGCAAGTATTTCTGGCCCTGGTGCTGAGGGACGGACAGAGTGGCCCCAGACACTTCCCACAGACCCACAAACCCCTACACATCTGGGCTCCTGGGAGGGAGCCTGGGAGCACAGCCTGAAGCCAGAAGCAGAGATAGAGGCAGCCTCATTCTCAACCACTGTGAAGACGCTGCTGCTAGCTATGGACATGCTTGGATGCCCCAGAAATGGCCCTGAGCTGTGAGCCCCAGGGCCTGAGGTCAAGCCCTGGCTTGGGTAGTAATTGGCTGTTTCTTTCTCCAGTCTGGGTCTTGGTTTACACCTGAGCAAAACAGGCAGAATATGGGAGCATGAGACTACCTCCTAAAAGTCCACAATTCTGTAACTCTGGTATCTAGAGAGTGGAGAGATGCAAGTGAGTTGTGCCCATTTCTGATCTGCTTGACAAACCTGTCTCGGGGCTGGGCTGTGGTCTCCCTGCAGGCACAAGCCACCCCTTGTGCCCCTCTGTGATTCCTGAGCCTGGCTTGGCCCAGAACACAGCAGATGCTCAGAGCTGAGTGGGTGGGCGAGTGAACTGAAGAGTCCCTCCAGCCACTACTCAGCTGGTACCCTCTGTGGGTCTAGAACTGGAACCAAAGAAGACGCAGGTCAATGTGCCTATTTATCTCACCAGAGAGCAAGGACGCAGGTCTGAGTGGGAACTCTTGGCCGATCCATTTGGCAGAGGCTGAACCTGAGCTGGGCTCAGTGCTCTGCTCCTCTCAGCAGAGAAGGACCTTCCTGTGGTCTGGGAGGGCCGTGGCTTACAGGGGCTGGCTGGCTGGGGAGGTGCCCTTTCCCCACCCCTTTACCTCCAGGGTCAGGGTGGGGTTGTCCAGGATGACGACCCTCTCCACCACCACCTCGGCCTCACCGGAGGCCTGGCACACAGCTGTAGTCTGGATCATGTTGTCTGCCTTCAGGTACTTCTCATACTGAGCATACGTGATCTTCACGGGATAATTTATTTCTGGAGAGAGAAGCCAGGGGAGCAGAGTGAGAGGGAGTGGGGTTGGCTTCTGAAACCTTCTTCAGAGCTGATGCCAAGCCAAGTCAGTGTGAGGTGGCTAAGGATATCTGTAGCCCAGGGCCTGACTGAGCCCTCCCTGGGCCAGGTCCTGTGGGAAACATCCCTGTCCTTTGCAGGCTCTAGAGCAGGGACGAGGGCTAGACCAGGACTCTGGCTAGCTAGGCAGACTCCCAGGAGGATGAGCTCACAGGGGCTGAAGCATCCTCTACATCCAGAAAATGTTAGAGGGCAAATTTCCTTTGAAGGGGCAGAGGAAGAATACGAATGTTAACCGATTGCCTAGAGATGATAACAATAATGACAGCAACACAATAACTAGGAAAAAAAGCCAGGGATTGGCAAAATGCATGCTCAGGATCCTCCCAAGTCATCTAATAGCCTGAGATTCTGTTGCAGCAGCATCTGAACCACCTGCCACCTCTGGTCTCGCCTGCTTCCGAGTCATCGGCACACATCGTGTCATTTCTCTGCCATGCCACTTCAAAGATCTTCCGTGGCTCCTCACTGAATGAAGTTCAGACCCCTCAGTCACTGAGGGTCCTGCATCACTGAGCCCAACTCACTTCTCCCTTAAAAGAACGCTCTGCGCTTCTCCTTTTTCCTTCACAGGACTGGCGCGTTATCACCTCTCTGCTTTCCCCAACTTCTCCCCATTTATCCAGCTCCTCTCCAAGCTTCAAGGCCCCTCTGTGGCTCGGCAGGCCACAGGCACCTCTCCCTCCTCTATGATCCAGGGCACTCCTACCTCTCCCTCATGCTGTCATGCTGGGTGGCCTGGGGGTGCCCTGGCAGCCACAGTGTCATATATCCTTTGAAGTAAGGAGGAAGCTGCCTCTGCTTTTAGCACTGGAGAAATTTGCCCTGCCTGCCCCAAATCTGGAGACGACAGGCCCCTGCCTTAGCTGGCCCAACCTCCTCAGACCGTGAGCACTGAGGCTCCCTTCTGAAAACAGAGGGGGACTTAACAGGGTCACCCAGAAAGTAGGTGACAGCATCAGGCCTCTGGGACCACATCGACTGCATCCTCTCCCCTTCCCATTTCATTCTGCTGCCTCTTGCAGAAGTATTATTATTTTTTTAACCATTTCCCTCACATAAATTATTTTTGGTCTACAAAAATAGCTCTTCCCTTAAGCTCTGAAGGTAAACAACAGTCAGGCTAAAATTCTGCCAGAAGTCACGTTGCTAGGGGAATGCTGCCTCTGACAGGTGGAACATGTCTCAGGTTCTCTGCAGACAGACTTCTTTCAAGATGGGCTATATAATTACTCAGTTTTTATTAGTTCCTTCTGTGAAGCAAATCGCCACCCCACCCTTGTTAATCTGCTTTGTAAGTCCCAACTTTTCATAACAGCTTAAGGGATTCTGCCAATGTGGTCACACCAGTATTCTGATCCTTCCATGGCACTGGCCTTTCTCTGCTCCAGCTACTTCCTTCCCATCTGTGCTACCCAGGAGTAAGGAGTCACTGTTCTTCCTAAATTCTCAGACCTCCAAGAAAACCCATCACTGTCATCAGGAAACTCTATTCGCCCCCTGGCATCTGTGGGGGAACATTGGTTGAGGGTTCAAGACTCGGTGGTTGATCGCAACCTTTCTAGGGTCAAACCTGAAAGGTGATTCATTGTGGGGTGGGGGCGTACAGGGGTGGCAGCAATACATCCTAGGAAGTGGGGTGGGGGGTAGCACTGGATTTAGCATCAGGAAACCTAGGACCAAGACCTTGTCATTGCCACTTATTAGCTATGACATTTAATCTCTTAAGCAAGTCACAATCTCTCCAAGCTTCAGTTTTGGCCTCTGTAAGATGGAGATACTGAAATCTGTCCTTTTTAGAATGGTCAAATGAGGGAAGCACTTTGCAAACTGTGGGAAGTAGTATATACCTGTAAGGGATAATTTGGTACATCTATTAATTGACCAAGCCTCCCTCCTTCCTCGCCTCGGGCATAAAAGGATTTGGGTTGGCAGTACCCTAGCTTGCGCCGTTCACTATGGCAGCAACTTCCAAAACTTCAAAACCCAAGGCTTAACCACAGAGGCCCTGTGCTCTCCTCCCTTAGACAATTGAGCCAGTTCTGATAGGAACTCTCCAACCCCAACAGCGACCTTGGTTGCATGGTGCCTCAAGAAGCTGTAGGATGAGTTACCTTCTTCAGGGTCCAGAGATATTGTGACAGAGTCTTTCCACACTTCGTGTACAAGCGTGCCATTGTAGACGATGGTCCAGGCTGTCATGTTCACCGTCACCGTCTTCATATCACTCGTCAGGTTTTTGAGTATCAGGGCCAGGTTGACTTCTTTGCCCACTGTCAGTATGCCAGTGACCTTAAACTTCCCAGAGATGCTGGGCTCCCGTTCCTCATTTTCTATGTTTTCTCCAGACGTTGGGCTGAATGAGCTGCTGGGTTTAAGTTTTCCCTTCGCCTTTTCAAACACTTTTCTTTCCTGGCTAGAACCTGTGTGGTGAGGGGAAGAGAGAAGCATCTTAGGGATGTAGTGGCAACCTGGACAAAGGACAGTGCTCTTCCTGGAAAGGTGGCCTGGGACTAACACTGGTTCTGCTGCTGCACATTCTGGTCCAAGCAAGTGTCCAACCTTTCCGGGTCTCCGTTTCACCCTCTTTAAGGTGAGGCTCCCAGACCAGCTGGTCTATGGTGCTTTTTCAATCAGCTCTAAATTGCCAAGGAGCTATAGGGAAAGCTTTATCTGCAACTGTATGAAATTTCTATATGGCTCGATATTTCACTTAAGTTAATTAAGTTAGGTTTCTTTAAAAAAATAATAATAATAAAAGTTCCCTTGCAAGGCCTAAAGAACAAACAGATATTTTAAAAACAAATAAAAACTGAGCTGAAAAGTTTAGAATAAGTTCGCAAGCAAAAAAAAAAAAGGTTATGATGTAGAATTGACTTCATTAAAAATATTTTTCATACTACTTTACCACACTATTCTGCTTTGTTTCTAGAGGTGCTTTGAGAGCTGAAGAATGGCACTTTTGTTCGTGTCAGTTGACAAGAACTTCCCATGGTTGGTATGGTTCCAAGTTATGATTAGTTTAAATCGTTGAGAGAGATCAGGTTTCAAAAACACAAAGGATGGGTTTTCTGACTCTGACTCGGGTTGTGGGTCCTGCTGAACATGATAGTATAAACAGCCCCTGGAGAATGAGCATGATGTACCCCTAAAGATCACGGCTCTTGGACACTGAGAGCTGAGTGACAGACTCCAACTGTCTGAGTCGGTGATGACCACACAGTTCACATTAGGCTCCCTGCTTTGACCTGAAGATTGATCCACCTTCAGTGGAAGGTGTTGGCCTTTCAGGAACGCGGACAGAGGCACACAAAGAATGACCGTGTTTATATCTGCAGACCATACTTATGGTCCTTACCTTCTCCAACCGACCTGTGAAAATTTTAAGACACCAGATGATTTATTATCAGCACTTTACAACTTAGCAAGGCCTTTCCCATAAGTTACATGTAACAACTGGCTGAGACCTTAGAGCCCAACTCATCCAAGCCCATCATGTTAGAATTAAGGCCCTAAGAGGGGAAGCGACTGGTCCAAGTAGCTAGTCTAGTCTGGGAATTAGAGACAGAGAGGGGGCTAGTTCTCAAGACCTGTTGTCCAAGATTCCTCCCACACACCCCACCGAAAAGGAGGCGGGCAGCCAGATTACCCAAGCTGATAGCTCCTGGTGGGCTGGGTTCCTTTTGGTGCCTTCCCATTCTTTAGCCGAGTTGTAAGTCCACACCCAGGGCCAATGTCTGCACAGGTAGCTGAGCCTTCTGTGCCCAGGACCTCGAAGCGTGTTTACACAATGAGGCTCAGAGCTTAGATACCTATATAGGTCACCTGCTGGGCTTACTCAAGACTAAGTTTCCTGCTACTGTTTCCCTCCTTGCTGTTGCTATTGTGCAAATGCTTAGCAACTCATTTTATAAGCTTTTCCTTCCCAGGGCCCTCACAGACAAACTGGCATCATTAGGTAAGGTGAACTGGGCAACAACAAGCAGGGTGTCACTCAGGGGCTGGGGTGTTGCCAGGAGTCCTGCAGGGATCCACACAACCTGGCCCCTCTTCACTGTTCAGATGGTTTGGCTGGGACAGCCAGAGCTCCCCAAAAGCAGAATCAAAGTGTGACAGTCAGGTAAGGAACCCTACAGAATCATATATTCAAGTAAGCATACACTTCGAAAGTCACTTTGGGAGGTCATTATTCCAATGAGGCTGCAGATGTTCAAGTTGGTAAAAATCACCACTGTTTATTAAGTCCTCACTCTGTGCCAGGCACCGCACTCAGTGCTTTGTGGACCCCAGCTCAGTTACATCCTACTGAAGACAGGCATTGCTACTCTCATTTTTCAAGTGAGAAAACAAGAAATCAGAGATCCTAAGATCATGCTTGAGGTCTCACAGTTCTAAGTGGTAGGACTGGGATTCACCTCCTGCCCTGGGCGATTTGTTCCCTGAACCCTACACTTGTTTCAACATCATGACATATTGAAAACACTTGTCTTGCATCTGCCTTTGCCTCTGGGCTATGAGCTCCACAGGGCAGGGGTCCCATCTGAAGTGTTCTTTGTTGCCTCCCCAGAGCTGAGTACAGAGCAGGCACTGGGGGAGGTCTCAGTCCATGTTTATTGACTGAGAGAAGGGCCATCTGACCCCAACGGTGGGAATGGCCTGCAGAGACAGATGGGGCCAAATTGAGGTCACCGATCTCATTGCCTTAAAGTCGTGGCTCTAAATGTCCACAAATACCACTACTCAGAGATGTCACCCACCTGAACTTGGGGCCAGACCCTGTCTCCTGTACTCAGCTTTCCTCTTTTATAAACTGCAGTCAGTATTAACAGCCAGCAGTTGCACAGTTTTAGGATTTTCTTTAGGATGTACTGTGGGGATCTTTATGAGCACACTTTTCTTGACCCCTCAGAAGCAACTGTGAGGACCCACTGAAGCAACTATTTCAAAGCATTTTAGAAAGAATAAAATGTTGGCCTCCTTAAGGAGTGACTATAGCCTACTAGAGCAAGCGTTAATTTGCTTTTGGTTATTTTAAAAAATGAACATCACTTTCAAATGTAGAGCTTTCGTCACCGTTGAGAATCCTCAAACAGATAAGCTGTTGACTCCAAAAGCAACTTCCAAAATAAAGCAACAAGTGTCATTTGAGTTAAAGGTGACCTTGTAGCAACTAGCCTTCCTGGTGACTTTAGTAGGGGCAGTACTCATGTGGATGCTTACAATTTTAGAGATTCAGACATTCTCCTCACAAGCAGTCCCACCTTATCTAACTTCTTGGGAGGCCTCTGAAGCGAACATAGCAGACTCACGTCTTTGGAGTCTTTGTCCATCTCTTTGTTCAGAGGGTGTTTCCTGCCTGTGTTTCTTGGAGGGTAGGGGAGTGGGCTGACTTGATAATTTCTCCTAAAGCCCTTGGGTGCCTCCCAT
Organism: Pteropus medius; assembly: GCF_902729225.1. Lineage (NCBI taxonomy): Eukaryota > Metazoa > Chordata > Mammalia > Chiroptera > Pteropodidae > Pteropus > Pteropus medius. Next base: position 4,269,343 of record NW_024342471.1, read on the forward strand.
GGGAGCCATGTTTCTCTCTGTGCTATTCGATCACAGTGCTGTCGCCCCAGTTGTGCAACTGGTAAAGGGACACTGCTGGAGATAAGCTAGAATGACAGCTGTCTGTGCCCTGTGGCAAACTTCCTCTGGCGCCAGTCTGTCCATGATGGTTCTGTCCCCATAGGAAATAGTCCAGGGAGTTGGGTGTTAGGTGCCGGGGAGCAGTCCTACCATTCAGGCAGAACTGGCTGAGAATGTGGGAGGAGTGTGAGGCATTTTCCCTTCTCCACCCGAAAAGCTGCTTTCCCACCATCAAGCCCTGAGTAGCACAGCCCCACCAGTGCCTCTCCTACCTTCTGGGTACTTATACTTCTCGGTGACATCTATGCGAGAGTAGCTGCCAACCGCCTTGGTGCTGATATACTTGCCAACGCCGTAAGTGGCTACGGAATTCTGCTTCTGGGTGTTGCTTTTCTCATCGTAGATCCAGGTGATGCGGTCGGCATTAACCTCCGCAAAGATGAAGGGCATGTCGAAGTCCAGGTTCACATCGCCTTCTCGGATAGCGATAACCGAAGCGGGGCCGCACTGGAACACCCCTTGTGGTCAGGGTGCAGAGGTTAGATGCTTGCCAAAGCCAGGCCCATCTGCAACAGCCTACTCCTGCCCTTTCTCCTCCGGGGGCCACCTACAACCACCCAACTCCTCTGACTCTACCCTGCCAACTCCTTCGGCCCCGACAGTCTGCACCCCCTCATTTGGCACTCAGCACAGACTCTCCTGGGCTGTTATTATCTTCTGCAATGGCACCCTGGTCACTCTTCACCTCTTCAGAAGACTGGCCCAACCCTGCATTCTGTGGGTGCATAATTTGTGCTAACCCACTGTCCTCAGTCTGTTTCCTAAAGAGGAAAGTCTTGCTGTCTTGCACAGAGTTGCCTCTTTCCTACCTCTGCAAATCGTTCTTCCCAAATCATTGCCTCCCTTTACCTGGAAGACTTCCCTGAACACCCAGCCCACAGGGATTGCTTGCTCCTCTGAGATCCCAAGCCCTGACTGTCACCTCTCTTCTTTAGCGCTCAGTGTAGGTAGCTCTGATAAATAGATAGATAGGTAGATAGATAGATAGATAGATAGATAGATAGATAGATAGATAGATAGATATGGAGATACAGAGAGATACAGAGACAGATGATAGATAGATGATAGATAGGTAGATAAGTAGATAGATGGACGGGCAGATAGATGGATGATTGGATGGGTATAGATTAGATTTAGATATAAATATAGATATATAGATATAGTTTCATTCATGAAGTGCTCAGCTGAAAAAAAGCCAGGTTCAGCAGAATAGAACGAAGAGTATTAGTCCATTTGTATTTACAACACAAATAAACAAAAAAGATACACACTTTAAATGCCTGGAACAGTCACTTTCAACTTTCTTTTTACCATGACCTCTAGAAATAAATAGATTGGACATCTTGGCCCATATATGATCCTGAAACAAAAGTTTTATAGGACAATTCTTATTCTTACTATATTCAATACATCCTGATATTTAATTTCTTTTCTTTTCCTTTCCTTCACCCTGCTCTTTTCCATGCCATCTCATTTTATTTCTTATAATGGTGGTCATAACTCACTAACCTGATTTTATAACCACTATTGGGTTTCAAAATCATTTGAAAGGTTCAAAAATCATTTGTTTAGAAAATAACTGGAGGCTTACTGTCTCGTCCCTAAATGCCCCAAATCTAGTCCTATTCATTGCTTCTGGTAGGCTGCAGCTTGGGGAGGGGGTAAGGCTTAATTTTTATTATAAGTCCTTTGAAAACAGTTTGAAAAAATTTTTTTAACCATGTGCACATATTACTGTATACTTATATAATTAACTCTTTTTTTTTTCTTAAAGTTTGAAAGAAACAATTGAAAATGAAGTTAACAGACGATCTTGTTCTGAGAGGGACAGAAGGTTAAGGGCGGTGCAGGAAAATCATTGATGGCAGAGGATGACTTCTTTCCCTTGTTGCCTGGCATGTGCCAGGCCCTCCACAGCAGCGATGGCAGCCGTGTGGCACAGGGAAGGCACTCAGTTAAAAAGCAGCTTGAACCAAGCAAAATTAGGAGGGGAAATCTGCTTTGAAAATATTTTTATTTTGATTCCATTGTGCCTTCCAGAGATGGAGAGGACTTAGGTTACTTTCCCATGCCACTGTCCACTACTGTAAAAAATGGAGAGGCTGTGACTTAGAGCCAAACCCAGAGAAGGGGGCCATCCATGGGCGAGCTGGGGGTTACCTTGGCTCCTCTCCTGGGGGGTGGCATCCAGAACCTGCCATCCATTGTACGAAGAGCCCAGGTCATTCCGCACAAACCAGGCTTCATTCCAGACGTGGAAATTCCTGCAGACAGAACCACAAACTGAAAAGCTTGCCTAAGGCCACACAGCAGGTGAGTAGCAAAAACCACATCTCTGATCTAACAGTGCCGCACTCTGATACTTGAGTGCCTTTACCCTATGCCAGCTACTGTGCTAAACCGTGGCGGAAATTGTCTCACTTAAATTCTTACAGCGCTATGTAATGGGAACTATTTGTATGCTCACCTCATAAAAGGGGGAAGCTGAGGCTCAGAGAGGTAAAGCAGCTAACAATGGCAGAATCAGTGTGGACCCAGATATGCTTAACTCCAAAACTTAGGTCCATGACAACTTTTTTTTGAGTAGCAGAACTGATCAGGGTTAGATCCAGTGACTCAGCAGGCAAACCTACACAGCTTTCTCTTGTGTATCCTGTAGTGGGCTGAAAATAAATGAGGCTGCAGCAAGAGTGACACATCTGGCTAAAAGCCACGAAGCCTTTGGCTGAGGTCTGGATTGAAGAATGACATATACCAGTCCTAAAATATTCTTTGTAAGTGGCACCCCCTCATCTCCCAATCAGTAAGTCTCAGTCACAGGTCCCCTCCCTCACCAGGTCCAGTCAATTAGCCAAAGTCTTATTCATTCATGATTCTGCCCTCTTCTCCTCTTCACTCGCACAGCAAATGCACTAGCATTGGCTTTGATAGTTTTGGGTTCAACTAGAAGAAATGTAAGTCCAACATAAATCCAAGTTCTATCTGACTTGAAAAAAAATTTTTAGACTCATGAGGTGAAGGGGATAGTTTAAGCAGAGAACCAACTTCAGAAGTCATAAATAGAAGACTGATAAATTTGACTAGGTAAAAATATTAAACTTGCACATAACAAACCAACCAACCAACCAACCAACTGTGGTTCATAACAGATTGTTTCCTCTGCAGATTACAATAAACTGTAAAAAAATACAAAACACATCTATCTGAGAGTCAACAAAGTAGGAGGAAGACTTTGGAAGGGAGTCAAAACCTGGAGGAAGGGGCTAGCTTGCTGCAAGTCCCACTTTTGGTGCCTTTGCCTTAAGGATAGGCCACAGAGGGGTAAAGTGCAGGGTAGTAAACTCCAACAGATAGCGCATACCTTTCTGATCGAGGAGATAAGACAGTGAGGGGGAAATCCAAGAAAGAAAAGAGTCAGGGGAACCCTAATTAGTATATAAACTCTGCCCAAGCTTCTGGGAGACCTCTGAATCATGTATGTATGAGAGAAAAAAGATTGAAAAAAATCAATAAAGTGGGAGTTAGATAGAGATTTATTATAATTAATATTAATATTAGATCGAGATTTATTATAATTAATATTATAGAGTACTTACAAATCAATATGACAAAAAAAAAGTCAAACATACCAATAATGGACAACGAGCAGGCAATTTTCATAATACCAGTAATCACCGACCATATGAAAATAGTTTTAACCTCACTGCCATTAAAAGAAAATTAAAATGACAAAGAGACACAATTACACCTGTCAAACTGACAAAGATGAAAGTATAGGATGAAACACATTGGTGTGTGATAATCATTTCCAGGTGTGGGAAAACAAGCACTATCATGCTCTACTGGTGATAGTTTAACTTGGTACGATATTTGTGGAGGACAATTAGGCAATGTGTGTGAAAAACTCTTAAAAATCTATATACACAGTAAGTCAATAATTCTACTTCTAGAAATTTCTCCTATAAAAAAATTCACATGAGTGCACGTATATGTACATGAAAAGATGTTCACTGAAGCATTGTTTGTAATGGCAAAAATAATGGAGGATAAGTTCGTCAATAAGGGAATGATCAGATAAATTGTGCACAGCCATGCAACAGAATATCACTTAGCTGTCCAGGAGGATGAGCAAAATCAATTTAGCACTTATGGAGAAAGATGTCTAAGATATATCCTCGAGTAAGAAAAACAAGTTACAAAATAGTGTAGATATATATGTATATCTATAAACTTGTAAAAATATGCACAAATATAATGAACCTATTTGGATTTAGAAAATTATACATTAAAAAAAACAGCGAAAGTAGTCCCCAATAATTCTATTACCTTAGATAACCACGGTTTAGATAACAGTTTGGAATATATATTGTGTATATGGACAGATTTTGGTGCATATTGAACTAAGATTTACATTATTTATTTTTGTAATGTTTTCATTTTTTATAATGAGAATTACTTATTATTTCTATAATTCTATAATTAAAAAATAAATGAATATTTAAAAATACATATATTATAGAAACACTAATAGCTAATACAGTATGTATCAGCATAGAAAGTTATTAAATGTTCTAACTGCTCTATATTTTAACTCATTTAATCTTCACAACACTCTTTTAACAGGAATAATTATTATCCCTATTTGACAATTCTGGAAACTGAGGCACAGAGTAATTAAATAACTTGTTGAAAGTCTCACAGCGATAAATAGGCAGAGTAAGATTTGAATTCAAGCAGAAGGGCTGCAGGGTTCATGTTTTTAACTACCACATTACAATGTCTCTCTAACTTTCTATTTATTAATATAAAAAGTATAAAAAAATTATAAAGTAGGCTGTTTAACTTGATTCCATTTGGGTAATTAAAACTCAATGCCCATACTTCTAATGTGTACGAACATAAACAGAATGAAATGTCTATAAGGCTCTATTTCAAAATGTTATTACTGGTTTTCTTTGGTTAGTTATATTATTAATGATCCTTCTTATTTATTTTATTTATTATTTTATAATCAGGAAAAAATCGTTTTCATTTTGCATGTTGTAAGAAGCTTCCTATGGGGACCAGATAGGATATGTGTGCACGAGGGGGCTCTACACACTATACAGCTACCAGAAAGAGTCACAAGTGCACTTTATGTACTTATCTGATTCAACGTGACCCTGCTATATATCCTTCAAGGCAACGGGGAACTAAAAAGTCAGCTCCAAAACAAGGCAGAAGGGCATTAGACCATAAGAGGTAAAAAAAAAAACCCCAACGATAATCAGATTACTAAAAATAATACCAACCAATGATATGAGTGGGAAGAAAGAATACTCTTATTCACTACTGTAATGAAACATGGGTTATTACACTCTTTCTGGAAGGCAACAGCAATAGATGTCATAAGGCTTTAAAATGTTCCTTTTCTTTAACCTAGAATATACCATTTCCAGAAATCTTTTTTTATGGGACTAGTCACAGACATGCTCAAGATTTACATATAAGAATGCTCATGACTGTGTTATATATAATAGGAAAAAAAAAGGGAAATAGATAGTTAACATAGGGAAATAGGTAACAATAAGGAAAGAGAGATGATTCAATCATTCAATGGAATATGATACATCTAAAATCTTATTTTTAAAGAGTATTTAGTGACTGAGGGAACATGCTCATAATATGTTTAGCCAAAAACATATGATTTAAAACTGTTTATGAAGTGGTTGACTATTAGGTACAGGAAAAAGTAGGATATATTTATCATATGCTCTGTCTTGTATTCACGCTTTGTAAAATGTGTAATCCCAATTCTATAAAAAACAGCTAATAGAGAAAAGGTTAAATAGAAAATGATCAAATATTAAAAGGATGTTAACAATCAGATTACAGATTACATATTCTGAAATTTCCTATAATTGTGAAAAAAAAAAAAGTCATCATAAAAAATTATCTCTAGGAAGACCTACAGAATGTTTTTTGAATGGGCCTTTAAGACCAGGTAGAATTCACCCAAGAGAAAGCAGCATGAGTGTGGGAAGATGATCCTGGATTGAGGAAAAAGGCAAGAGTGAGATGAGAAAGCAATAAGAATACCAAGGTGTGTGTTTATTTTCTTCCTGGCAGAGAAGCTGAGGGGAAGGGTGGGTTGGTAAAAAACAAACAAACAAACGAACAAACAAAAAACGAATACCCCCAAAACCGGTAAGTAGCTATGTTTTAATACTTATTTGCAAGGCAGAAATTTGAGACAGAGCAGATAAACAAACACATCCTGGTTCCTCTCTCATTTAGAAGCCAACACTTTACTTACACTGCTTTGGGTTGTGTTTGCCATTCGAACCCCTGAGAGTGCCATCATGGAAATCCTGGTTTGTTTCTGTTTTTCGCCACACTCTCTCCCACCTCCCAGCCTTGGGCTCTGTTTCTGTCTTAAGGGTTTTTAGTTGCAGGAGCTCAGGAAAAAGACAGGCTGTAGATATCAGAACTACCTGAGGCATTTATTAACTGATGCATTCCTGCCCCTCCTCACTCCCTCTACCCAAGTCAATTCTAATGAAGTCTTTGAAGTTTATAAACCAATGCCCTAGAGACAGCAACTCAGTTACGCTTACCCTTGAATTCACAGGGTCAGGAGACCCTGTCTAGAAAGCGATCCTGATGCCCTATGCTTTCCACTAGCAAGCTCCTGTCTGTCCTTCCAAATACAGTTGAGATACTACCTCCTCCAAAACGTCTTCCTGATGTGCTGAGAGTGCCAGCCATACCTCTGTGCTATCTTTGAACCTTGCACATAATTTGATTATTTGACTTCCACTCCGTAATCATCAATCTTCTCATGCAGCTATGAACTAAGCATGGTTCCTGCATCTCACTGTTCTTGGTGCCCAGTGCCCGGTGCAGAGTCTGGCACACAGTACTACTTCATCGTGTTTTCTGAATTGAATTGCTTTGGGGCTTGGGCCACTCTTGGAGCCTTGATTTCCTTGCCATGGGTCTGAGTGAGGTGATCTAGGTATGTTGGGGGCTGGCTAAATATTAGTGGAAGCTGGTGGCCATGGAGAGATTGCATTAGGAGCCAGGGTTTTGGTATGATGGGCAGGTGCCAACAGCTCTTGTCTAAAACTGGCCAACTCCACATCTCTGATAACAAAGTGCAGGGCAATCCCCATGAACTTTCTACTTCAGAGCTCTATAAAATCTACAAATAGGCAGGTTTGTAACTCTGGAAATTGAGGAATCAAGTCAAAAGAATTATGAAAATAAGCCTGAAATGTCGAGATAAGAATAACTTTGGCCGAATTGTTCCAAATCACTGTTTGCTGCTCAGTGACTGAACAGAGTCCAGGGACCTCCTGTACAGTGGCCTAGAAAGGAATTGTATAAAAGAAGCTCTCCTCCAAACGTTCTGACTCTCAAGAACAGGCTTCTCCAGAGCCTGGTGTCTCTTAAGCCAAACCATTTTCATAAGCACAATGGCTTAGAAGAAAATGTACCCCACTAGATCCTGTGACATAAAGAAAGACCTGGAAGAAATTTCTGAGGTACCCTGGTCTAGTCATTCATTTTATGGATGGGAAAAGACACAGAAAAGTTAAGGAAATTATGCAGAGTCATACGCTTATTTAAAATGCTTAAATGCCTCCAGTTGTTTCTCCTTACTTCTCTCTGGGCTTTGGTTTTCTCATTTATGAAATGAGCAGATCCCTTTCGAAGATCCTTTCTGGTCCTAATGTTCTTTGATTTTGGAGAGTCCTGTTGGCAAAAACCTGTGTTCCACCTCTGGCTTGGACACTAATTCCTTCACTGACTTTGGGCAAGTCGTTTGTCTTTACCGAACCCCTGAGACAGTGTTTAGTCTTACAGAGAAGTGGCATTTGCTGCCTAAGTGTGAACCAAAGAAGCCATCTGAATGAGATGAGTTGGACAGTACTCAACCTAACCAGAGCCGTGGCTGGGGTCAAGCCAACCCTCTCTGGAAAATCTCAAGGCAAGCTGTCAAATTCTCAAATATCAGTCAGAAATAATAACATTCTCTGGCATCTCTCTGGTGCTGCAGAGTTTACAAGCCACCTAGGTTGAAAGCCCAGCTCTACCATTTTCTAGTTATATACTCTTGGGTAAATGACCGAGAGTCTCAGTTTCCTCAGTTATAAAATGAGGATGATCACAATAGTGCCCACCTCACATTTTTGAAGAGTAAAGGTAAGCGCTTAGAAAAGTATCTAGCACAGAACATTGCTCAATGAATTACTACTTGCTGCTGTTATTATTATTAAGCACGTTCGGATGCTTAACCTCACTTGATTCTTACTTTCTAAGACTAGGCAAAACTGGACAAGTTTCTAAAAGGATTCAACATTTGCAGTATAGAGAGATTCAGAGTCAGGTTTCTCTGTCTAATTCTAACTCTCCTTAAAATAAATAGATTAGTAATTTTGTTCTAGGCAGAAAATGACTTGTGATTTAACTCTTCCACCTTGGGTAGGATCCATGTAGAGGGGAGGGGAGAGCTCCCTTAGCTTTCATGCAAAAAGTGGGGTGAGTTGAAGTGGCAGAGAACCAACTAATTAAAGCTGGTAAGAGACTTAAGTAAACATATATTCTAGGCCAACACTTATATTTCACTGATGGAGAAACTTAGGACCAGAAAGATGAGGTGGTTTACATAAGTCCTAGAGCAAGACGATGGTGGAGCTGGAACTAGGACTCAGGACTCCCTGTTCTCAGACTGTACAGTGCTGGGCCCTCAGTAAACAAGGAATGGGGTGGCAGGGACCATCGGCTCCCATTGCTTTCTGAAGAGGGTTCAGAAAAGGCTGGTGAGGGGTGGGAGGGTGAGGACTGATGAGACTGCCAGCTAAAATCAGAGTTTTGGGCCTGATACCTTACGATGGGGCCAAAAAATGACTGCGGAAACACCTTGGAATGTTTCCATGGATCTATACTTGCCACAAGGTAATTATATTTGGAATGAATTATAAAGCTAATATGGGGTGGTAGCATGAATTGGTAAACCAAGAGATCTAGGTTCTAATTCCGAATTCAACTTAGAAGCCCCACCTTCCTGCTCCCAGGAAGCCTTCCTTGACGACTCCCTCCCTGAGTTCCCACAGTGCTTACTGTCAGAATCATTCGCCTGTACTCCACACACCATCCCGAATCAATCGTTAATCAGCCTCTACTAATGGCTTCCCTGCTTCCTGTTCCCTAACAGCATCAGAAATGCTTCCAGCAGAGGAATTGAGTCTTAAGCTTTCCGGTCTCTCTACGGTTCCCAGTGTGCAGGATAATCACAGGATTATACCAAAATGGACCTCCTCCCATCCCAAATCAGTCATCTGGTTGGACCAATTATCTCCTTTTGTGAAGGTAACCAAGGCCAGGAATGGCATTGCCCCAACAATCAGGACTTTTCTTCAAAATGGGATTTTTGAGATAACAACAAAAGAAAAAAACAGAGAACAGAAAAGAAGCTGTATAACAAAACCTTGCCATAAGTAGCAATGGCATTGGAGAGAAAGTTGTATATGTGCAGATCAAGGAAGAACATCTTAAAATAAGCTTTCTCTCCCTCATTAAACCCTAGAATCCACGTGACCTTTGGTGAATTACATGAGCCTCATCCTCCTTCAGAAGAAAGTGGATGCTTTTATTACTCAGTTCCATTTTGGGCATGGTGTTGTAGTTTGTTTTAACAGCTTTTCTGTTAATTTTATTTTCCTTTGACTTTATTCTATTAGTTACGTTAAGCACATTTCAGAAAAGTTAGATCTACTTATTCTGGGAATAATAAGCAGTTACAGAATATTTTATATAGACTATCTCAAAGTTGAACATATGGTAATAAGAAGATGGCATCTGTATCAGGTTATCTAGCCAAATCTATGCATGTGAATGATTGTGTGTGTGTGTGTGTGTGTGTGTATGCATCCCTTGAAATGGATTAAAACAATGGCTTATTGACATATGTGTATTCTTTATATATAGACACATTGATATCTATGTGAATATACAGATATAGACATAATTATTTCAGTTGCCATCTGGTAATAACTTGGCATATGGTATATGCTTAAATAGCTGTAACAATATCTATTTTATGTATGTATACTGCTATATGAAGTTATAGATACGTCTATAAGTTTTATATAACCTCCTACTTCCAGTTGGCATCTATTATACTTATGACATATATATGTGTATGTTCAGATACTTGTGCACATGGTCTATTTATGGTTAGAAATATATATGCCCATATACATATAAAGCTTCTTATTTTCCATTGGAATCCAGAATAAACTATTTTTTTATTCTCCCAACCAAGGTACGTAAAAAGTATATATGTGTAAGAGAAAATGGACCGTTTTTCTTTAATAAAGTCTGTAGGTCATATGGACTGCCTGAAATGAGATAATTTTCTATTATTACTGGAAAATCAATAGTTTCAATGTTTATTTTTTAAAGGAGCACAGGGTCTAATGGATTCTATAAAATAGGGCAGTTTTGCAGAGCCCATGAGCCATACCTGATATCATATCTGATATGAACTGGTATCAAACTCTTTATCTGGTGGCAAGATAGACCAAACCACCAGACTTTGCAGAACTGTTTTGGGTCTTGCTAGATGTGTACTCAGCATTGTTAGCATTTCTATTCTAAACCATGTGTTGATATGTTACTGAGGAAAGCAAGAAGCTGCTCAGATTTGGTGCTCAGAAAGGGTCAGACACTCACCATATGCTATCACTGCTTTTGTCCAGTGGATTTCCCATAGGGTCGTAGTACACATCCACACTGAGGTTTCGATCTGTGTCATGAGCTGAGCTGAAGTTGGTGATCACCCGGGAGGGAATCCCAAAAGACCGCAGCACTGCAAGTCAAGGGGCAGTCTGAGGCCTTGGGTTACAGTGGAGACGATACCTTGGGGCATCTCAGTGCTGCCCACCACCCCAGCAAAGGCGTGTCACACCCAGAGTACCTGTATTCAGCGTCCCAGCAAAGACCCAGCACTGGCCATATCGGACTGGCCTGAAGCCAGATGACTTCCACTCCTTGAGAATCTCCACACTGCCATTCCAGTTCCTGGGGTCCCGGCCACCTGTGTAGCTGCCACTCCAATTCCCAGCAAGCACACCGTTGTCATCATTGCTATTGATCTAGGGAGGAAAAACCCCAAGAAAATCAGCACAGAGAATGATATGCAGAGTTTAGGGGACAAGGTGGGGAGGCGAGGAAGGAAGCCAGGGAGCCATCGTATTGATTTTCTGTCTTTCTCGGTGATAGGGGGATAATAATTGTAATAAAGGTCCCTTAGGGGTATTGAGTAGTGTATGTATTTTAAAGTGCTTTGCTTAATCAGTCATGTTTAATTGCCTCTAACCCAAGTATCAGTCATGTGCAGCAGGCTCACATGGAAACAGGGCCCTTGGCTTGTCAATGGCAAAGCAGCATCAGAAATCCAGCCTGCAAAGGATTTCTTGCCACGGGTCACAGGTAGTCAGTGGTGTCTGACATGGGGTCCATGGTTTGAAACTCTCTTTTGGTGTACTGGTCTTCTAAAAGATCACTTCAAAACTTTAGCAACTAACTTCTTAGAATGAATAAAGTTGGAATATTGCTTGTCATTGATTCATTGATTCATTCAACTTAAGGTATGATTCTTGCACAAGTAACATGACCATGATGCCATGTGAAAAGAGCACTGGACTAGGAATTGAGACACCTGAGTACCATGGTCCTAGAGACAAATATTGGAATATTTATGGATGAAATGATGCAATATCTTGGATTTATTAAATAATCTGTTGGAGGAGGGAGTCAGAGATGAAACAAGACTAGCCTGGAGTGGGTAATTGCTGAAGCTGGTGATGAGTACGTAGGAATTCATTTTACATTTCCATTTCCTTTTGTGAAAATCTGAACTTTTCCATAATACAAAGTTAAAAGAGAGAGAGAGAAGGAGAAACCTGAGTTACAAGCCCAGCTTTGACACTTGTCAGCTCTGTAATTGTGGACAAATTAATTCACCAATGTGGGCCTTGGTTCTTCACCTTCCAGTACAGGGAAAGTTAGAAACAAATGAACTCTCAGGTGTCTTCCAGCAGCCCAGTTTTCAGAGCTTATGACAATTTTGATCAGCATTTATCCAAACTGTGCAGTGAGAGTCTGGACCAGAATCTCTCAGTCTGTGAGTCCTGCTTCCTTTCTTGGGGATCCACAAGTGGCAAGGCCTATGAGAATGGACGGTATGGGAACAGACGCATCCTTGCCTAGGATGGGCTGACCCGGACATTCCACACCCCTCCGTGTGGTGGGTGAGCTTCCGCAGCCACCTCCAGGAGGGTCTGGGCTGTAATCGCAGAATCAGGCAGGACAGTCTCCTCCAAGATGGAAGGGTGTGCAGCCCATCTCCATTCCCTGAGTCACAGCCACCCAAGTGGTAATCAGCAGGGTCATCTCTGGCTGAAAACTGAGCATCCCAAAGCCTTACACAGGCCATAATTAGCTCATGGCCCAGCCCAACCAGGAGGTCTGCAGAGAGGTGTAGCCGAGGAAATTGGCATTGAGATAAAGAGGTTTGTCTCCAGGGTGAGAGTGAGTCAGCAGCTGCTGGAGCCGGCTGGCCTCACCCACCCTCTCCTGGGCCAGAAAGGCTCAGCCTCCTAAGTTGCCCTAAAAGCCAGCTTTCCTTACTTAACTTTGGCCTTGGCTTTAGTTCCACCCCTCCATGGCCACTTCATTTTCACGGTTCAGCTCAGGTCTCACTTCCTCTCGGCATCTTTCCCCAGCCCCTCTGGTTCCCACCCATCTCCACATTCCCTAGGCTAACCCACTCCTTTTCTGCAAGGTTTGGTTTAAGATTCCGCTCTTTCAGGAAGCCCTCTCTGATTACCCCAAGAGGTTTATCATCCTTTCAGAAGGTTGTTCAATTTTCTAACCATGTAACTAGCTTCTTAGCTTGGATATTCTCCAACTCAAAAGTAAAAGAGATTGAAATGTGGTTAGTCTATAAAAAAGAGTTAAATATACTTCTGGGCTAATTATGTAGTTTCAGAGGATTCAAGACCAACAACTCTCTGACTTTTAGTTTTCTAATTTGTAACTCGAGCAGGTTGATCCCACGTTTGGACACTTTCTGATGGAGGTGTTCTCTACACATTGAGTGCAGAGCAAGAGATTCCTCCAGGATCTAGCTTGTGTGTATGTTTGGGGTGTGTGTGGGGGGATGAGTCTCTCAAGTGGAGGGACTAAGTGAGCAAAAGAGGCCCTGGGTGGGCAGTTCAAGGCCTTGCTCTGGTTTGACTCACAGGCTGTGAGCAACTCACTTCAGCTCCCGGGGCTTTGATTTCCTCATCTAGATAATGAGTGGGTTGGCCTTCTGCCTTCTTAGTCTGACATTCAAGCACTCTATACTGTGGAAGGGAGGGGCTAAAACAAAGGAGATTGACACTTCGGGCTTACTGGGGAGCCTACCTCCTTTCCCAGAAAGCCCAGGGATGGAGCAAAGTCTCCGCTTTGCTGCCTTCCAGTCCTGACGAACACCAAAGGGGCAAGTTCCCTTGTCATCTGAGAAAGGTCTTATGATACAAAAGAAAAGGCTCTGGAACCAGGTAGACATGGTTCCAGTTTGGCCTCTGCCACTCACTCACTGTGCCACCAGGCCAGTACTTTAACTCTGGCTCCATGTGTGTAAAACAGGGATGGTAACAGCCACCAACCATATTTGTGAGACTTCAATGAGATGACATATGTAACAGCGCATGTGCCTGATGCATAGTTGGGTTTGATATATGGTAACCACTGGTTTTCCTATCACTCACCATTGCACTAAGCACCCGGCCAATATATTTGGGGTCACTTCTGCGGGCCACATCAGTAGCAGGGTCACGGCGGAAATTCAGACTGTTATCCAGGATCGAGAGACAAATGTTCAGAATGTCTCCTTCAAACTGTTCAAAATAAAACCATATATTACAATGGAAGAAATGATAAGTAGTGTTGGCTAATTAAGAGTATGGGGGCTACAGTGGTGAGAAGCACAGCAACTGCCCAGGTCTTTTCACTCTGTGGACTCCAGAACTGAGAACTACCAAGGAACACCCACCTCACCCAGCCTTTAATCCTGCAAACCCATCCAGAGCTCTCGCGATACATGAAGCCCTGTGCTGAGCCTCCTAAACGAGGAGGACTCTCTCACTGTCATGAATTTGGAAGCAAATCACTTAATCTGCCTGGGCTTTGATTCCTCCATCTGGATTGACCTAAGCTCATCTCAAAATTTCCGTCTAGTTCTGACTGTGATCTTGAACATATTATTTAGACTCCTGGGGAAGAAATCGTAAAGATAAGATATCTTGCTAAAAGGCATCTCAGGCTATTTTCACAAAATAAGACTTATGTTTAGTCATCGATGCGCAAATGGAGAGGGCCAAGCTCTCTCTCGCCTTAGGGTCTTCGCAGGTGCTATTCCTTCTGCCTCCAATGATCTTCCCCAAGATATAGATCTGGCTTTCTTGCCTCCCTCAGGTTTCTGATCAAAAGTTCCTTTCTGGGAGTGGCTCGCCCAGCCCATGTCATCAAAAATAGCTCCCTTTCCACCTCTAGGTTCATTTTTATCCCCTTTTTTCCCTCTTTTCTTCCTTCCAATGGAATTTGACACAAAAACCCAGCTTATAAAATATATAGCAGACTTGTTCTGGTTGACTATAGAATAGGATCTGAAGATAGGCAGAACATGCACCTGTCCACCTACTCCTGATATCCAAGGCAACCCACCCAACTTACCTCATTCTAATGCCTTCGTTTGTCTGCTAGAAAAGAAAAGCTTAGGGAAATCCCTGAATGTTTTCCAGACTGAGCAAACCCGGGTACTCTGGGACTCAGACGGGTGGTCACAGTAATGAAAGACCTTGGGAAGACGAATGCACACACCAAGGAAGGTTCATCACATTCTTACGTGGAATGAATAATAGAAACTACATTTTTGTCCCAAGCGTCTCTACTGGGCTTTATCTTCTTTTGTGTAATGTGGCGTCAATAACACTTCATTGCATTGATTTAATTATATGTCTGTTTTGCCCAATGAATTGTGACTCTCTCAAAGACAATGAATCTGTCTTATCCATCTTCTGTATCCTTAGTGGTGTGCAGCTGCGGCATGGCACATAGTAAATGGTTAATAAATGTTTTTTTCTGAATGAATGAATGAATAGAAGAGCAGGCAAATGATCAGATTTGAGAACTTCCACCTATCTGTGGGGCCAACCGCTGACCTTCCTGGGTAATAGGGACATAACACTCAGCCTCCTATGACCCTTTTACCTGTCCGAAGTTCCAGCCAACCATACTAATTCGATCTGTGCTTCCCACAAAAATAACACCGGCATCTTCCTGAACGTACTCCTCTCTCTCAGCCTGGTTACTCATAAAGACACCATCCGCTGTTTAACATAAAAATCAGACATCAGGTACTAGAATCCTTTGGAGGACTGTAGAAACCAGTCCGCCTCCTCCTCCAACTTGAGTACTGGCCTGGGAGCTGGAGCAAGTCCTAGCTGCAGCACTTCCCCAACCTTGACTGAGGAAGGAAGCCTTGGGCTGTAATGCTTCCAACTCATATTGTGGGAACTATGAGCTTGAAAGAGAAGCTGGGATGATCTGAGAGTCTGAAAATGAGGTCCTGGGAATAAGACACGTGTTCTTTTAGGAAGGAAGCTATGTCTATACTACAGAATTGTACTATGGTCATTGTCCCTTATAATTACATCATACTATGCAGTTTGTAAAAACTCATGAGATCCTTGCAATAGCACCAGGGGAAATAGCATGATGTCCACTTAATGGTGAGGAATTTGAGGCTCAGGAAGGTAGAGTGACTGCCTAGACTTATAACTGGTTAAGTGGCAGAGCTGGGACTTAAAGTTATGGCTTTTGATTTTTAGCTTCTATGCTTTGTCCATATCCCACAAACTTTTCCTAATCAAACCTGATCCCATGAAAATCATTTCCCTCATCTCCTTTCCATGGGCATTGCTTAGCTGTTATGGGTGGGAGTGTGGGCGGTTAGATGCCTACCTTGCAACCAGGGGTTAAAGAGCAGTATGAACATCCCAAGTTTCAGAGTATATTTGTTGATCTGAATGTTCAGCGTGTACCACCCTATGGGTGCATTGGCAGGACTGAAGATGGAGATGGTCAGAGTGTTGTTGTTCTGGGACACGAGCTGGGCACTCCAGCTGTCACCACTTGTCCCATTAGAGAGTGGAAACACAGCCTTTGTTCTGGCTGACTCTGAGGGATAGGGCCCTGAAAAAAAGAGACAGGGGTCAGTTGAAGTCGAGGAGTGCTGGCCAGACTCGGGGGAGAAATCAGATTCCAGTACAACCACAGAGGCCCTTGGAGGGACATTATCCAAAGAAGTACTACATCATGGCTCTGGAAGTGACTGGAGAGATCATGTAGGCCAAACCCCTCTTAATTTGAAGACTAGGACTCTTGGGCTCAGAGACAGGCAGAAACTTACCCAAAGTCACATTGAATCAGTGGCAGAGCTCGCCTAGAGCCCAGTGACCTTTGGATGCACAACCCTATGGGCTACTGAGGCATGTATGGGGTGGAGGAGGCAATGAACAGGTACCTGTAAAGACTATGAACCCCAGGTTGTTTCCAGGTCTGAGAGGTTCATTCAAGGTCAACAATAATTTGAACGGTTGACCTCTTCGCAAGATGAGATCCTGGCTGTAGTATTTGTCTGTGTGATGCGCCTGCCGGTTGGAGGTCTTCTGCCAGTCAATATTCTGGAGTTTTAAATCTGTAAGACAGAAAAGAGGACCTGAGGTCCTGGGCAGCAAGGAATGGTGGTATGGGAAAAGGTGTGATTTATCAAAGGGACAGATTTTGGGCGGGGCTGGTCAGGGCAGAGTCAAACTTCTAGGAAGACTCATATTAAAATTGAAAGACCTTGACAGAGCATCGTGAGAACTTCACAGCCTATTTCCCCTCTGTCTGTTCAGGGGGCTGAACATTTGCACACATTATTCACACTGCTGAAAACATCTTCCCCCTCCATCTATCCAGCAGTCACTCAGCCCTCAAGGAACAGGCCAAGTGCTCAGTGCAGCTTCACCCAACCAGCCGAGAGAACTGTATAACCAGGGTACTCATGTTGCATCCACTTTTAATATCATTCCTTGGTGGATGGGGGCTCAAATAGAAGTGGGAGCCGCCTGGATTTCAGACAACAGGAGAGCAAGTATATTATTTGGCTAGAACAGAGGTTCTGCCCAGAAGAAAGGTGAGGTAGAGAGAGTATGGCTCCAGGGCAGGCTTGGGACCAGGGTGGGTCCCACCTAAGCAGTTTTGGAGACAGGCAGAGAGGCTCATCTTAGGGACTCTTTCAAGTGAAATACATCTCTGGGGTGGTGCGCCAAACACTGCTACTGGAGAGGGGGACTTGAGAGGTGATCTTGAAACCAGCTCAGGGTACTAAAGATTCATTCATTCACACATCCTCTCACTCATTCATTCAAAAAACAGTTATCGAAAGAATAAATTAATAAGTTTTTGCACAAACTCAGAGAAACTAAAACATTCATGCAATCAATAAATATCCATTAAATGAAGGGAGGCGCAAAGGGAGGGAAAGAGGGACAGAGGGAGGAAGGAGAAAAGATGAACATTCCTGTACATAAATATCGAATGGAGACAGCCCAGATCTTAGACACTCTCCGGCAACCCCAAACTCTGTGTGGCTTGTAGATGCTAGTTCTCTTGAGGGCAATGGCCCCATCTTTTAAACCCCATGCTTCCTTCCAACTTTGCTCACTACCTGCTGTGCTTCCCTGACATTTGAGATTTGGTAGAACTTTACTCCTTGTCTTGTTTTAGAAAAGAGAAGAGCCCTACGGGACATGTGGTTTCAGATCGCATGACCCCTTAGAGATTCTTCGACTCTCTCCCAAACCAAAAGCATGCATGCTTTCTCCCCAGGTGAAGCTCACCATTCTAGACCATGAGCTACTTGAGCACAGAAAGTATGTCCCCAGACATTCTCTGTCAAACACAGGGGTAAGGAAAAAGGGGTGGCAGGGATTCTACATCTATGGCTGGCATCTGCCTCCCCTGAAATAAGTCCTTTGCTTTGCTTTGTCAAGGGTTATACACTATATACTATAGCTGTGTCAATAGCAGAGACTTCTCTCTTTTATCTCAGAGACCAGTGGCTTGTCCATAGGGAAAATGACAAAGAAAAGACTGAAATCAGGGTGACTTGGCTGCAGAGACACTGAAGGGAGATGAAGGGCACTCTGCATGCCTCACTAGGTAAGGTCCTGGTATGACTGTGATAGATGGTCACCTGCCTCTCCTGACACCAGACGTGAGCCCTGGCATGAAGGAGGTGTGTTCCCCATCAGGGTGTTTGTGGGATATGCAAGTCTTCTCTGGGCTGGAGAGTGAGGAAAAGCAGGACTCATTTGCCATCAATCTACTGTACGTCAACTGCTACTAACAGTTTACGGAGCACTTTATATATCACCAATGGAATCCTTGTCGAAACTAGAAACTGATATGCAGAGAGATAAACATCTTATTGGAGGTCATATACCCAGTGATTGGCAGACCCAGGATTCCGAACCCAGGTCTCACTGGCCCCTCCCCTGTTGCCCTGATTCTCAGTTCTCTGCTTGGGAAGGGGACCCATGCTGGACCTTCAGTCCAGAAGATACCCAAGGGGTGAGGGGCCCTCACTGTGCATTGTCCCACTCCCTGGCATGTGTATTCTGATAAAGGAGAGAGTGAGCATATGGAAGAAAAAAAATGTGTTCTAAAAGGGCATTTTACATAGGAGGTAAACAAAAGGGGAGCAGCCTGCCTCTGCATCCTGGAGTCGGATAGGCAGGTTGAGAACATGCTCATAAAGCCTCCTATGTGGTTCCTGAAATCTTTCTCCTTCTGCTGGCTGCCACCCTCTGTCATGGTCCCACCCCTTGAACCCTAGGATTGGTTCTCTGCCGGCCCCCAAATCAAGGATCCGATGATCCTGTCTGTGGATTATTTAGGTTCCATAGTTACTCCCAACAACTACCCCTTTACACAGCAGTAATCACAACCTCCTTTGCCAGAGTGTGTTCTGGAAGGGAAAGGGTGGGGGCGGGGTGGGGAGACACACGACCATCTAAGTTTAGAACTTCGTGGATATTTATGAGCCCCAAGACTGTCCTCTCCACCAGCCTGGATGAAGGGAAGGGATAAAAAGAGCATCGCATCGACCCTACAATTGACTAGCATATGCTCTTAAAAACATCAGGGGGAAAAGAGTCCTTGGAGACAATCATATACTCCCTCCCTTATCCAGATGTGAGGACATGGAGGCCTGGAAGGTGATTTGCCCACAGTGAAACATTTCTGGACTCTCCTTCCGGTGCTCTTCTCACAATTTCGTGCTGCCTCCGGAGAATATCCTCACCTGTCAGGACTACTAAATGTCT
Organism: Pteropus medius; assembly: GCF_902729225.1. Classification (NCBI taxonomy): domain Eukaryota; kingdom Metazoa; phylum Chordata; class Mammalia; order Chiroptera; family Pteropodidae; genus Pteropus; species Pteropus medius. The sequence continues at coordinate 4,288,935 of NW_024342471.1, forward strand.
ATGCCAATATTCACTCCCTCCTTCTTTCTTGGTAATAAAATCTCCCATATTAATGGCTACTACATTTCCCAGGCTCCGCTGCAGTGGGCGGTCACAGGAATGAGTTCTAGTTAATGACCTATGAGAGGAAGTTATATGTATTAACTTCCAGGAAACCTCTCTCTCTTTTTTTAATTGAGGTAAAATTCACAGAACATGAAATTCACCATTTTAACCTTTTTTAAAGTGTGCGATTCAGTGGTATTTAGTATAGCACAACCGTCACCACTAACCACTTTCAGAACTTTTTCATTATCCCCCAAAGAAACTCCGTACCCATTGGCAATCATTTTCCGTTACTCACTAACTCCAGCCTTTAGCAACCACAGATCTGCTTTCTTTTCCCATGGATTTGCCTATTCTGGACATTTCATGAATGGAATCTCATACATATGTGGCCTTTGGGCCTGATTTCTTTTACTTAACATAATGTTTTCAAGGTTCATTCACGTGGTATTATTTATCGGCAGTTCATAGGGGCACAGACTCTCCATGCAATTGAAAATTTGCTTATACCTTCTGACTCCCAAAAACCTTAACTGCTAATAGCCTACTTTTGACTAGAAGCTTTCCTGATAACATAAACAGTCATTTAACATATATTTTATAATATATATGTGTGTGTATGTGTGTGTGTGTGTCTCTATCTATGTCTATCTATCTATCTATCTATCTATCTATCTATCTATCTATCTATCTATCTGTAAGCTAAAGGAAAGAAAATGTTATTAATTAAACTGTAAGGGAGAGAAAATACACTCACAGTTGTTATTTTAAAAAATCCACGTATAAGTAGACCAGTGCAGTTAAATCCAAGTTGTTCAAGGGTCAACTACATATGGATTTACCATATTTTGTTTATCCATTCATCAGTTGAGGGACAATTGGGTTGTTTCTACTTTTTGGCTCTTGTGAATAGTGTTGCTATGAACATTCATATAAAGTATTTGTTTGAATACTGATTTCAATTTTTTTGAGGAAATCTCTTTTTCAAAACAGTTGACAAATGCCCTTAGCCTGCTTACCTGCCTCTTCTTTCATTTTGCTGCCTGGAGTGTGGGTGTGATGTGGACAGAGCCCTAGTGGTCATCTTGGACCATGCATACCCTGGGGATAGCAGCGTGGGGACTACATAGAGCCTGGACACCTATGAATTGAGCAGATGCCTTACCTGCTCAGAACTGCCTATATCCAGACCTATTATATAAAGAAGAAGTAAACTTCTGTTTTGTTTATTCCTTTAAGCCATTATTATTTGGGGGTTCACTGTCATTCACAGCCAAACCTATACATATACCTGATGATGTAACCCTCCATCTTATTCTGGGATCCAACTTTGGCAGTGATAACATGAGAAGCACACATGTGAAAGGAAGTTACTAGTCATCTGTCTCAATCCTTATCAGCCTGGCTTTGTGATTGAATCACCTGCAGCAGACAGATGAGTAGGACTTGTTGCAGGTATGTGATTGGGGTTTTTATCTCCTATTCCTGGGAGAACCACAGCATAAAGTTGCTGGCAGGTGGCCCAACATGACATAACTGATACTCCAGTGGCTGCTTCTCCCCACCTGTCCAGACCTTATTCCCTATGTCTCTTCTCTAGACGGACATTTTTTTTTTAATCTTACAGATTTATAGAGTTAATTAGGGCTAATAAATATACTAAAAATGATGTAGTCAATTGTCTTTGAGCATTTTTTGGAGACCACATTTTTACACAGTGTTTACATATATGGGTCTATACCTGATACAAAGTTTCACAACAAAATACTAACTCTTACTATGTATAATGTACTGATATTTTCTCTTATACTTCATTGTTATTGCTGGTCACAATCCACTAGACTGATTTTACAACCTGCTAGTGATGACAAATGGCAGCTAGAAAAACAGTGATGTAATCTCAGCTTCCCATATTACAGGTAAGAAAACTGAGGTCCCAAAAGGGGAAGACATCTGCTGAGGGTGCAGGGTAATTTAGAAGCAGAGCTTGGCCCAGAAACCAGATCTCAGAGTATGGTCACTGAGGGGATGTGAGTCATTCCCAACACTCCCCTGAAGTCCCCTCTGGGCACAGGAAACGTCTTGAACTCCTGGCCAGCCCCACCACTGACTCCAAGAACCTGGTGCTTTCCTTTCAGCTCTCAACAGTCTCTCTTCTCCCCACGTGTCACTTTATACTTATCAAAACTCTCACGTGGATGATCTCATCTGAGTCACCATGCTGTGCCATTCTCCAGCATTCAGACATTTTCAATCCCTGTGCAACACGGTGGTACAATTTCTTGGCACCAGGTGGTAGGGAAGCTTGGGGGCTGGTGGCTGAGTGAGGGGCTGGCGAGGATTCCTGGGATGAAGTGAACGAGCCCTGGGCTGATAGTCTGGAAGGCTGAGGCCTTGGGCAAGGTCTCTGTGTTTCTCGGTTGTACTTTTCCCATCTGTAGACAGAGTGAGACCTGCACATCCTCCTTTGTAGGGTTACTATTGGGATCCAAGGTATACTTATCAGTAGTACCTGGACCCCTAGAGGTTGTGGGGGGCAAATCCTTTGGGATCCTACATGTAATGGCAAAAGCAACAGGATAGAGGAGGGTTTGAGCTTTTTTATGAGCTGCTGTTGAGGACCTCAGCTGTGCCAGACACTGTGCCAAGCATTTTACCTGCATTATGTCTTTTAATAGCTACAAAAACCCTACAATGTCATTATTTCCATTTCACAGATGAGGGATTTGGAAATCTAGTCAGGTGATGTCAAATAGTGCATGCTCAGGCAGAGCCTGGACCCAAGCCCAGACTGGAAGGCAGTTTGCCTGACCACATAGGACTCCGAGCTGTCACCCTGCAGCCAGCCAAGGTGGTTGTGGTGGCAGTGGCTTGCGATGACTCCAGTAAACTGCTAGAGAGAAAAGGCAACCGATAGCCTACTCCCTGCCTTGACATTACATGGTCAAGGTGAGAGAAGAGGATGGAAGGACGAATCCTGGACTAGTTCATTTCCAAAGCGAGCTTAGAATCTCTTGGACTGGTTGTTCGCCACCCTCACCTGGAGAGTGTCAAATTGCCCCGAGTCCCACCATCGACCAATTAAATTAGAATTTCTGGGTTAGGGACAGCATTGGTTTTTTTTGTTTGTTTGTTATTTTTTTTTTCATTTTTTTTTTTTTAACTCTCCTGGTGATTCTAGTAAGCATGGAGGACTGAGAATCAGTATCTTAGGCCACGTGTCACTTTATACTTATCAAAACTCTCACGTGGATGATCTCATCTGAGTCACCTAGCTGCTCTGAGAGGGAGGCAGTGGGGAAAACCCCATTTACAAAGGAGAAAAATAAGGCTGAGAGAGGAGAATGCAAGCTCTTTAAGAACCCACGTTTCAGCCCCTACCAAAGACCCTGGGGCCCCATTCCCTCCACTCCTGAGGAGTAGAGAAAACAATTTCCTAAGTTCAACTCACACCCCAGGTTGGCATGTGGGCCCTGGGGAGGAGAGTGATTGCTCCATCTGTGGAGCCTGGCCCAGCAAGGTGGAGGAGAACGGAGAAGTTATTTGAAGTGAAAAAGAACAGGGGACTTGGAAATGTTGGGGGAGGGGGAGGCTGAGTGGGAGAGCGTCCCCTGGGAATTGTCCTTCATTAGAAAATGGCCTTCATCTCATAGGGTTTTTCTTCAGGCTCATGAAAATTTCTCAAGAAATAATAAGCTACGTGGACTGAGCGCCTATGAGGTGGATTCCAGAATAACCTCATTTTTATTTTATTTTATTTTTATTTTTTACCTTTTTTTGATGAGGAAACTGAGACACTTAGATTAAGTAATCTGCCCAAGATCATTCAACTAGTGAGGGACAGAGCTGACATTCGACCCAGAGCGTGTCTCTGGACGTGTGCTCATAAGCCTTCGGCTCTTCCACCTCTGTATGTAATCCTAGATAATAAAAGTGGAAACATGGGCAAGTGGATGCAGCTGCCAGCAGGTCTGTGTCTGATGAACAGGGAGCAGCTGCTGCCCCAGATGAAAGAAAGTGGGTGGGGCTGTGGGGGAGAAAAGGCAACTTGTCCTTATTGATCTAGAGAAGAGGCATGAGAATGACAGCAAATTGGCTAAATGTTAAAGCAGATTGTATTCAGAGCCTACGACATGCTGATCCGTTCTATGGCCAGACCACAAGAAACCTACAGAACAAAGGAAAATTCCTGCAGAGATTACTAACAACTGTTGACACATATTAATGCGGCATACCCATACCATAAAAGAAAAACAGGAAAAAAAAGTCTTTAAGCTATACCCTACACAGAATAAACCCAACCGTTTATTTCCTACAGCCAGACCACAGGAACCTACAGAATGAAGGCTGAGATTACTAACATGCCTTTAACACTGCATACTCACATCTTGAAAGGAAAACGCACATAAACCGAATCCCTTAAACACTTGGGGTCTCGTTCTCTGTCTCTGAGAGAACATGCTCTGTTTCTGGAGCGTTATTTCTTCTGTAATAAACTTTCCTTTTATCTCTAACTCTGGCTTGTGCTTAAATTCTTTCCTGTGTAGAGTCAAGGACCCTCTTGTGTAGGAATTGAGTCCCTACGCTCAGATCTGCATCATTATCACAAACTCTGAGCGCCTGAAGTCATGAGCCTCTGAGCCCAAGGGGCGATCTGCTTTCAGAGAGACCTTAGTGCTCTGGTCCAGGTAGCTGAAATGAAAAGCCGTTGCCCTGTGCACGGAGAACCCAGATGTTCCTAAAATATTTCTAGAACGAAGGAGGAGGCAGGATCATGGGAGAAAGAGCCATCAGTGTCTCAGCTCCAAGGAAAGATGTTTTGTGGCAGACCCATGGCCCAGAGTGGCACAGGTCATCCAGAGATTGAGGAATGAGGCCAGAGAAGGTTAGGCTCTGCAGTCCAGGCCAGTGCTCTGCCCAGCAAAATGGTTGGCAGAAAGCTGAGTGCCCTGGTGGATCACAGGGCTAGTCCCCAGAATGGAGGTTCTGGCCTCCTGCAGGCAGAGGTCTGCAGTTCAGGTTCCTACCCTGAGGACTCTGCCTGTGACTCAGGGCCTCTGAGTGGCTTTGGGGATGGGGAGCAAGGTGTCCCCTCCACATTGGGCCCAATGTCCGCGTTCACAGCCTGCCTTCCTGTCCACCCTGGGGCTCTGGCCTTGGTTAGCCCTTGGACAACATGGTATGATTAGGGGCACCGGCCACCCTGTAGTGGAAAGTCCCAGAATAACTTAAGTTGGCCTTCTGCACTCACGGATTACCAGCTGCAGAGTTGACTCTTGAACAACTCTAGTTTGAACTATGCAGGTCAATGGAAAAAAATTCACTTATAAATGGACCTGAGCAGTTCAAGCCCATATTGTTCACAGGTCAACTGTACTTTGTGCAGGACACGGCCAGGCCCTCTTCCCCCACCATCATCCCCACCCATGGCCCAGGCTGCCCTCCAGTGAGAGGCACAGTAACTGAACCCGCGCTGATTCCAACGAGAACCTTAAATTGGGAGCTGGGTGGACACAGTCCTCTCAGACAAACACAATTAATCTGATGGTCTCCTGGGTCACACCTGATAACCACTCGCCTTTATTTTCCTGTTCCTTCTGCCCAGAACACTCCTCACCCCACATAACTACTACTGACCAAGCATGATCGGCCTGTGAATTGAGGGAGGGCAAAGACTACAGCCATTTATCTCTGCGTTCCCCACTGTACCTACAGTGGCTCCTTTCCCTAGCTGTTCAATAAGTAAATTTATTCATTCCAGAGTAGAAGCTGAACTGGGAACTGTATGTGTGGCAAAGTAAAGGGAAGGAAGGTATTCACTTATCCTCCCTGCCTTTGTTAAAATTGATGTTCTCCCAACTGGCCATTGTCTACCTTCTTTTGTGACCTCTGAACGTCTCTGATTGGTTTAGATGTTGAGCTCTAAGAGCTTAACTTTTCATGAGTCACAGGCAGTGATATGCCAGGCCCTCAGGATGTCAAGCAGGACTCACAGAGGGCAGGTATGAGGCTGCTCGTGGGCCCACAGTAGGGCCTGCAGAATGATGTGATGATATGTGCCCCCAGGGGGTGAGCACTTCTGGGGCCTATTGCTCTCTATCCCTGGTTTCCTCTCATGGTGAGAGTCATCAGTACTGGGAGGAGCCTTAAAGTCCATCTGTTTTAAGCCTTTCATCTTGCAATTGGGAACTTTTGGCTTGGAGGTGGCAGGGAATGCAGAAGCTGCTGGTAACAGAGCTCACGTGAGAAACTAGGTTTCCTATGCCCTGGATAGCACATGTGCTCATGGATGAACTCAACTCTGATAGCAGGAAACAGTGGGAAGGGCACTGCTGGGACCTAGCTTGTCTCTGCTATCAGCCTTCTAAGTGACTAGTAAGTCTCTAGCCTTTCCTGGAACTCTCCTTTTCCTGGAAGAAGGGAGATGGTCTAGGTGACAGCTGACATCCTCTCTTGCTAAAGTCTACAGGATCGGAAGCTCTTCTTCTTAATGACCTCGCATATTGCTGCGTGTTCACAGGAGGAAATGGGGAACAGGGATGGGGGTCCAGTTTTGCGGCCACCCTGTCCTGGTCTTTGTGATTCCTGGAGTAATCAACGTTCACCTTTTGCGTCGTGCTCAGTGATTTCTTTGGCAAACCTTCCTGCGGTTCTAACCGCCATTAATATTTTATAAGGTTGATTCATGCCTTGTTTGGGTTTGGCGATGCTGTCAGCGCACCAGGCTGAGCACCCAGGACAGGCAATAATTAGCATGCTGCTTAGCAGGGGCGCTGTCTAACAAGAGCCCAAATCCTCGACAGTGACCATAGAGCTAAAGAACCTGCACTTCTTGTTCTTTTTCACCGACCTCCCCTGACGCTGCTTGTAGGGACAGTTGTTGGCACACCTGCTCTTTCTGTTACTGGGAGGTTTCGGCTCATCAAGGCACTTTCAAAGAGGCTGCCGGTGCTTCTGGATGTGTAATTTACTTAGAAGCGTTCCAATGCTGCTGAAGGTTTCTTTTAAATCAATTTACAGGCTGTCGTGTTCTCACTTCCTTGTAGCTTTGAAATGCGCTTTTTTTCACCTATGACACTAACAGCTGTTAAAACTGCATTGAGAAACACGGGGAAGCAGGTATCAGCTGGCTTGACATGGAAAAGCTTATCCTTTTATCTAAGGGGATGTGAACTCCAGCTGCAGTGAATATCCTGCCCATTACTCAGGACTACATCCCCAATACGTTTTACCCCTGGAACCATGCTAGAGAGACTAGGCAGCCACTGAAAAAGAATAGAACCCTAGAATACTAAGATCCAGCCTTCAGAGCCCAAGCTGGACACTCTGGCCTAGGAGAAGCATAGGCTTCCCGTAAGGGCCTGGCAGAGAAGATGCCGCGCACTCACCAGTCATGTTGTACCTTCCTCTGCTTCTTGGGGCTCGTCTGAGAGTGGCAGGAAGAAGTGGGGAGACAGGCTGCTGGGGATTGCCTTACCATTTATAGAAGCCTCTCCTACACACCCCAATTAAGATTCTAATGAGGTGGGCGAGGCACCAGGTCATTCCTGTAGTGCCTGTAAACTTTTCTCTTACGACATACTCTTGTCACCCAATGGAAGGGCATCCCTCTTATGCAAGACCAGCTTGGGGAGAAGAGGGGAGAGAAGAAGAAGAGCCTGCTTTTATAATTTTTTTCAAAGATGAACAACACTCTGGATTGTGAGGTTTAGAGAATTTTGTCATGCTTTTCTTGCAGTATCGTGTCTAGAGCTAGAGCTGAGAAGTCTCTGAGCACTGTCTCTGTGGAACCCAGAGGCAGAAAATGGCTTAGTCCTTTCTCACTACACATACGTGCTGGTGGTTTCTACCTGCACGAAAGGTGTGAGATGCTCATCACAGCTTGCCGGAGTTGGAGTTAGAAACACTCAGTTCCAGCGCTGGCTGAGCTATCACTGAACATTGTCTGAGACTGGGTATAATCACACCCACCTTTTCAAGCTGGCTAAGTAGAGGGAATAATCAAATGGGGCGATGCAAGACAAAACGCATGGATGTGTCCCATAATGGAGTAATTCCAGAAACCATCTAGATTCAAATGCCAGTTTGATTCCAGATTTGGTGAGGGATGGGGTGGGGGAAAACTATTCTTTTTAATGTGGCAGTAGGGATAGCCACTCATCTTATAGTGGCGACACGGTTTCATCTGGTTCTGCCACATGCTCTCTGTAAGACTAGAGGGTAAGTCACAGACCTTCTCCAGATCCAGGTTCTGCATTGGTTAAAAAAAGGGGGGAGAGGAGACTTTGAATTCTACATTTTGCTTGCTTATGTGTTGTTTTAAGGGGATATATTTTTCAACAGATCCTATTGTGGATATGTACAAGTCCCAACATTTCCTGTGACAGACAAGAGAGTTAAAAAGATGATAATGCTTCATGACATAGCAGAAGTTTCTCAAGGCCTCCCTCAGAGCTGGCGTGGGAATGAAGACCTAGCACCATGATGACAAGATTAGGTCTTTAGGGAAAAGGTGGAAATGTTGAGTCTTCAGAAGGATGAGGCTGAAATAGATGGATGGGTCAGAAAAGAGGAATCTGCATCTCTCTATCCTTGGGGCTCTCACAGCATTTTGTACATTATAGGACCTCTGCTACCATCTATCTCATTGGAATGATCTGTTTATGTCTACCCCCAGCCCCAGACTGAGCTCTTTGAAGTTATAGGCTGCATGTTATTCATATCTTCTCAGAACCCAGCATGGGCTGGCCACATGGTGGAAGCACACGCTTTTTTGAACATGTAAATTCATCACTCACCGTAAAGATGGAAATAATCACTGTCAATTTAGTGCTCACCATGGGTGGGCACTGGCGAAACACTTCTTATATATTACCTTTTTTCATCTTCATATCAATCCTGTGACATAAGTACTAATATTATTGCTAGTTTTCATGGGGGAGAAATAGGTTAACCTGAATCAATGCAACCAGGAGATTCCCATTCATATGTGAGCAGCTCCAGAGTCTGTTTGCTTAACCTGGAGGTTGGCTGCTTAAGTGAAGTGGGATCTCAGTGTTCCCCAGGGCTCTGGTGGCTCCAAGAGAGATGGCTCTGCACCCATGCCAGGCAGAATGTGACCACGGTTGGTTCTGGATGATGACCTAGAAGAGAGCAGAGGGTAGACAGGTATGCGGCAAGGGTCGTGGCTTCTGCCATGGCACTGGTTGTGAATCTGGGAAGGCTGTCCTTACGTCCAGTCAGTCTTTCCAGAAACCTTGAGAACTGTGGGAATTGAATGGGATGAATGGACGTGAAAGTCTCCTGCGTACTCTCAAGTGTGTTATAAAGAAAAGGAGTTTTAATTATTATTATTACTGTCGTTGTTGGCCTAGGAACCAAGAGGAATTGGACCTTGGGCATTTCTTTCAATGGCTTAGCAAGGCCGCCTGCAGAGGTGAGAGGGAGGTAATGCTGTCCTTAGAGAGGAACCTAAGATTGTATAAATGTAGATCCAAATTCTGGCTCTGCCAAGTCACCTCACCTCTCAGGGTGGCCACTTCCTCATCTGCAAAACTGAGATAGAACTACTGTGAGAATTAAAGGATGGGGGCAGACATAAACAACCGTGGTCACATTCTGCATGGCATGGGTGCGGAGCCATCTCTCTTGAAGCCTCCAGAGGTCTGAGGAACACAGAGGTCCCACTTCGCTTAAGCAGCCAACCTCCAGGTTAAGCAAACAGACTCTGGAGCTGCTCACATATGAATGAGAATCTCCTGGTTGCATTGATTCAGGTTAACCTATTTCTCCTCCATGAAAAATAGCAATAATATTAGTACTTATGTTATAGGATTGATATGAAGATGAAAAAAGGTAATATAAAGTGCTTAGCACAGCGTCTGGCACTGCCTAATGCAATGTTAGTATTTATCTTATTAGTATTCTTATTATACTCCAAGAATTCCACAGTCCTGAGTGTTGCAGATTTTGCAATGGGTCGCACAAGTGTGGGCAGTGGGGCCTGATTACTGACCACGTGGTCATCCCTTGGAAGGTCTGTGGCTGATCAGCCTTGATCCCAGGGGGTGTGGAAGGAAGATGTCCACGTTGGATTCAGAAGACCCTAGCTGAGAGCTGAGTTCTGTGGCTTGCCCAGTGTGTGATCTTGGAAGAATCCTTTCATTTCTCTGAGCCTCAATTTCCTCATCAGCTTACCCACACACCTCCTGGGGCTGAAGTGAGGGTCAAAACCTGAAAACTGTGGGTATGATGTTCCTTCACAGACAGGATAGTGTTGCACCAATGGGGCCCGGCTTCCCCCCTCTCCCCTCTGCTGCTCCAGCCAGCTCCCTCGTAGCTTGCTAATTTCTGAGCAACAGGGCCCTGCCTCTGCTGCCCAAAGAGACTGTCCTGAGTCAACTTCACGTTAACTGCTAGAGAATTGCGCCACGGCCCCAGCCACGGCCCTAGCCACAGCCCCAACCTGCAGGCAGGCCATAATTTGCACATTATGTCACAATTTTAGCTAAATGATTTTCATTTCATAGGTGGAGTCACCCAGCTACAGCACAGGATGAAATTCCTGCTTGGCCACACTCTGCCCCTCGAACTCCAGTTAAGATGGAACATGCAAATATGGGCTTTTTACAAAAGAAGACGCTAATTGATCTTTGCCTTTTTTTCTCCCTCTAATTAAGGGATTTACAGTTGCTGAAGATTTTGCAACATTGGAGAAGCACAGAATCTCATGAGAAGTCATCGGCCTAGCCTTTCTCCCAGCACAAGAATCACCTTTCCTGACACATTCCTCTTTTAATTTTTAATTTTTATTTTTCAATTAGAGTTGACATTCAACATTACTTTATGTTAGTTTCAGGTGAAAATCATAGTGGTTAGACATTTATATAATTTACAAAGTGATCCCCTTGACTAATCTAGTACCCACCTGGCACTATATGTGGTTATTTCTATATTATTGACCATATTCCCTATGCTGTACTCTACATCCCCATGACTATTTTGTAACTACCAATTTGTACTTCTTAATCCCTTCACCTTTTCACCCAGCTCCACAACCCGCCTCCCTTCTGGCGGTCACCAGTTTGTTCTCTGTATCTATGAGTCAGTTTTCATTTTGTTTGTTTGTTTATTTTGTTCTTTAGATTCCACACATAAATGAAATCATATGGCATTTTATTTGTTTTTCTTTCCAACACATTCTTCTTAAAAACTCCAGTGACATGGAACTTACATCTCTCAAAGCAGCCTGTACTTGCACTAGAAAATTCTGGCTGTAACATTCATTTCTGGGGTGATTCTCTTTGAGGTGTATCTTTCCCCATTTCGTAGGAGCTCCGGGAGAGCAGGAACTTTGTCCGTATCCATCACTGTTCCATCTGCAGTGCATCTTGGTGCTGAGGGCATGCAATGGGCTCTTGGTAAATTGGGGTTAAAGTGCATTGAAGGAATCCTCGTTTGAACTGAGAATTTGTCTCCTAGAACATATACCTTGATCATTGTCAGGCAAAGTTTTCTCTTTTCTAAGTTAAACATCAGTTTCTTCAACTGTTCCCGATGAGTCATGATTTGAAGCCCTCTCACTATCTTAGTGAGATCATGTTACTCCCCTCCTCTGAAACCTTCAATGGCTTCCCATGGCATAATACAGCCCCAGTTCCTTAGTCTGGCATTCAAAGCTCTCCAGTGTATGTTCAACCTTAATTGTATTATTTTCTACCACTTCTTTATGAACTCCTATTCAGCAAAAACACGTCTAATCATTTTTCCTAGAACCCAATATGATCGTCACTGCCTGTACACCTATTTATACAATGCCCCTGCTTGGAACACCTTCCCTATTTCTTCCGTATCCAGGTCTCATCTTTTACCAACGCTAAAAGCAAGTCTCCTCCTCCTGATCATTCCACTGTGTTGTGGAAAGAAGGTTTGCAATGAAACAAGCAAACTAGGTTTAAGTCTCAGAGATACATTTTAACTTACTGGGAGCACATATTTTTATAATCAGACAGACCTTGAACAAATCACTTAACCTCTCTGAGCCTAAGGTTATTCCTCTTAAAAATGGATATAAGGACATATCATTATATCCTGCACCTCTTACCCTCTAGAGCTTTCTGGGGAATCATGAGATGACATACATAAAGCCTCTTTGAAAATGACGAGATGCATTGACTTCCCCACGATCTAAAGCTGTTGGTGACAAATTTCTTCAGGAGGGGAGTACGCAAGTCTGCATGGCTGGCCACCATTTCCTGATGCCAGTCTCTGCGCTAAGAGTTTTATATCAGTTAACTTTTAAGCCTTGTGACAACCCTATGAAGAAGATATTGTTATTCCGTATTATAGATAAGAGACCAGAGGCTTAGAAAAGCTAAGTACTATGACAATGTTATATAACCAACAAGTAGCAACAGTAGGATCTGAACCCAGGTCGACCTGACAGCAGAGGTCCCCATGTAAGCTGCCTTGTTTCTGACGAATCCTCCAGTTCAATGAAACCCAGGTCTTTCTGGGGCTTTTGTTCAGAAGACTGTTGTTACCGATACTGGTAATGATCGTTTAATAATTCAAGGCTGTACAGGAAGGCAGGGACCCGCCAAGACTAATATCAAAGTCTCGATTTTAATGTGTTCATGCCTAAATTTTCCACTCCCACCCAAAGAAATGAATAAAACAAAGAAAAACCTCGAAGGAAGATTAGGTGTGAAAAAGTCCCTTACAACTCATGTCGGTGTTCCTTTCATCAAATGCCTGCTTGTATGACATGGGTGATCACCATTGAGATACCCCGCTCTTGAAAAGATAGACAGGGAGCAACGGAGCTTTTTTTTGAAAGCCAGAAACTGATAAGAACTAAAAAAAAGGTGTATACCACTCAGAGGGAGTGATTATTACAGATTATGGAGATAAAGAAGAGTGATTTTTTTTTTTTTTTTTTGAGGATCAGGCATTTCAAGCATACCCTGAAGGAAAAGATAAAAGAGAAAGGCATTTCATGGAGGAGGAGAAAGAGTGGAGGAGAGCATGCAGCTGCCTCCAGAGAAGACCTGGAGCACACAGCATCCAGGAACTTGGCTACGGGCCAGAGAGGCCCGGCTCCACCCAGAAACAGAATGAGGATGCTTAATCCCGGGGCATGGGGAAGGTAAATCGGTGGTCAGCCTTGGCTCACCACGCATTGGAGGCCTCTTGATGGAAGAGTTGGTTTACTCTGCCAAGCTGTCGCTAGGCTATTTGCGGGCATGCAGTGGAAAAACCAAACAAAGAGAAGAGAAGAAACCACAGCCTACCACCTGTGGGCTTCAAGGCTATACCCGGAAGGTATAGTGGTGGTTTCCATAAAGGTGCTGTCACCAAGAGCACACTATGGAACAGTGAGGACAAAAGGCTGGTCACCTGGGTTGCGTAAATTCTCAGAGGGGAAACAGATCAGATAGGTCATCCAGCCCAACCCTTTCATTTTACAGATGAGAAGCCAAGGGCTTTAGAGAAATGATTTGCCTAAGAGCACAGAATAACTGACCTGTGTCTCAGCCAGAAGAGCATTTAGAGGTCTTTTTGTCCAACTTCCTCCTTTTACCCAAATCACCTGGTAATGCAGGCTTTTTAGCTCTCTGAACCCTGCTCTTCTGCTATATCATTTTAGTTCCTTCCTTTCAGTCAAGAAATTCATTGCAGAAAAAAGGCCTGAATGATTGGGCCTGCAAGATTAGGGAAATATTTTTCACCGTTACCAATAGCAGCAAATATTATTGACATCATTAAACATTTGTCTGATTATCACAAAATTTGCTTTTATATTCATCATTTCACCTGATCCTTACTCGGCTCCTAGGAAGCAGATTTTAGTACAACTGCCCCATTATAGGAGAGAAAATGGATGCCCAGATAGGTTGTGTGTCTCAGCAAAAGCCAGACTCAAATCTAAAATTTTGGATTCCAAATTTTATACTTCTCCACCTCATGTTAGGCACTAATAAAAAATGGGTTTACACAGATGTTCATAGCAGCATCATTCATAGTGGCCAGGATACTGAAGCAACTGAAGTGTCCTATGATAGATGATTGGATAAAGAAGCTACAGTACATGTATACAATGGAATATTACTCAGCCATAAGAAAAGATGAAATACTAGCATTTGTGACAACATGGATAATTATGCTAAGTGAAATAAGCCAGACAGAAAAAGTTGAAAGTCACATGATATCACTTATATGTGGGATATAAACCTAAAAGCAACAAATGAACAGAATGAACAAATAGAGACTCATGGACATGGACTATATAGTGGTTACCAGAGGGTAGGGAGGAGAGGGGAGGGAGGAGGTAGATGGGGAAAAAAATTTAAATCATTTCTTCAATTAAAAAAATAAAAGAATAAATAAATGAGTTTAAGAAAAAAGTATGTTCAAAATCATATGTGTGCCGGATGCTTTATAGTAAGTTGTAAGCACAGTGCTTTGCTGTGTTTTTGTCACTTGACATAGCATAAGCTGTTTGAATATAAATGTGATTTATGAAGAAACCTAAAAGTTTGGGAAGGGGTGAAGAGCTGTCCAGGAGAGCATTATTAAGTGGGGAAAGTTAAATACTAAAATGTAAACAGTTTATGTGATGTGATTAAAAGATTATTTTGATTTTTTATGCAATTCCGTATTTTCTCAAAATTTTTAACCACTAGCACATATTTTTATAATCAGTCAATGTATTGCCATTTTTTAAAAAATTGACTATATTGTTACAAAAATATGTTAATTATATATAGTAATATACGGGTAGATTTTAAAACTTTATGTATAGGATGATCCAATTTTGACATAACTTTACGGCAAATGTAGGAATTTTAAAAGCCCTAGAATGTTATATGACAAAAAGTTAGCGTTCCCTGATTTTGCTTTACTGTATTGTCTGGCATCTATAATGAATATGTATAAGTTAAAGAATAAGAAGCAAATAAAGGGCATTCTCAGCAGAGAAAAGGTAAGAGAGCAGCACACTGAAGAGGCTTGAGCTGCCCATCGAGCTTAGTCATCAAGTTGGTCTATATCTGTTCAAACAAGGCAGCTATGAAGGTGGGCAAAGAGTACCCTTTCCTTCCTGATTTGATCTTGTTACATACTGAATGCACTAATTAAAAACAGATAACTTATTAGTGAATTATTTTGCAGTTCAAGTATTGCTTTTTGGCTGGTTTTGATTGGCGATTTTGGTCTTCATCAAATTTATCCAATATTCAAATTCTTTAATTCTCAAAAACAAGTTGGAATTTCCCATATAACAGATTTAGATCTTAGTTTCACGCATCCATTTTTTTTTTTAAAAAAGCTATAAATTGCAGAGGGCTGAGGCTTGTTCTGGCATGACATGGGCCTTTACAGCAAAGAAGTTAAAAACCTTAAACTGAAGAGTGACTTGCCAATGATGCTAGAACTCTCTCTCCTGGAAGAGAGTTAGGAAGATAGGAGGGGAGAAGTTCTCAGAATGGCTCTGCTCATCTCTCTGGAATGTAAGGTCTGGGAAGTCCAAATAAATCATGCTCTTAGAGATGGGGAAATATTCATAGGACTTGTGCACAGGGAACATTAGAAGAAAATGGAAATTTAAGTCAATTACAACACAGGACCAAATAAAGAATTTCTTAACCATGGTCTACTTCCAACAGCCCCAATTTCTTGGCCTTGCTTCACCTTCTGCTTTGCAGTAAAGCAATGAAGAGGACATCCTTGGGCTCAGAGTCCATCCTCGATGATTACATTTGGGTGAAATTGGAACATTAAATTAGGTACCTGGAAACTTAGGCTCTAGTTCTGGCTCTGTCACTAACTCACTTGGAGACTTTGGGAAATGAGAGTTTGATCTAAATCAACAGGTCTCAACCTTTTCTTCAGCTCCCACACCATTACATGTTCTACACACACTCATCAAAAACACCTCTCATTGGACACAGTGATTGTCGACTAGCGTGGCCGCCTCCATCCAGTCTCTGACCTTCCCTGAAATCTCTGAACCAAATGATCTTCATGTTTCACACTTAGTTTTAGGATTCTAGATTTACCTTATCATGAAAAGAGCCTTGAGAAAAATAGACACGATTATGCTTGTATAGACTTGTATGTTCTCAGACAATATCTGGAAAGATGTAAGAGGAGATGCTAACAGTGGTTTTTCTCTGGGGAGGGGACCTATGAACCCAATAGTTAAGGAAACAAAGAGACTGACTTTTCACTGTATACTCATTGAATTTTTCTACTGAATACATATTGTTAGGAATTTCAGTGGGCTGCATGAAACAGAGACCTTAGGAGGGATGACACAAGCAGAGAAAGGGTTTTATTTTTCTTACTAAATGAAAAGTCTGGGACAGGCTGTCCAGAGCTGGTACAATGTTATAAGAAACCCAGACTTCTTCCAGCTCTCTGTTCTACCATCCTGAGATTGTGGCCTGCCATGAGCTCACAGCTGCTATACCTCCAGGTAAGACCCCTGCATTTCAGTCAAGAAGGTGGAAGGGCAAAGAGCATTGCCTACTGATTATGATGCATTTAAAAGCTTTTCTGGAAGTCTGTTTCAGAAACTTCTGATTATATCTGGTTGCTTAGAGCTGTGTGGCTCTGGACCTCTGGCTGCAAAAGAGGCTGGGGAATAGTTACTTACTGAACATATTGTCATTCATGTAACAAACACTAGGGTGCTGTTAGTAAGAATGGAGAGAATGGATAAGGGGTTGATAATTAATAGTGTCTGTCAAATATGTATTGTCTTTTTTATTGTTAAAACTTTATCTTTTTAAAGAAGTTTTAGGTTCACAGCAAAAGTGAGGGGAAGGTACAGAGATTTCCCATATTCCTCCCACCCCCACACATGCGTCCTCCATTATCAACATCCCTCAATAGAGGGTACGTTTGCTACAATTGAACATACATTGACACATAAGAATCAGCCAAAGTCCATAGTTTACATTAGGGTTCACTCTTGGTGCTCTACATTTTGTGGATTTGGACTAGTGTATAATAACATGTATCACCATTATAGTATCATACAGAGTATTTTCACTATTCTAAAAATTCTCTGTGTTCTTCCTATTCATCTTTCCCTTCCCCAGTTTCTGGCACCTACTGATCTTTTTACTGTCTCCACAGTTTTGCCTTATCCAGAATGTCATATATTTGGAATCATGCCGTATGTAGCCTTTTCAGATTGGCTTCTTTAACTTAGTCATATGCATTTAAACTTTCTCCATGTCTTTTCATGACTTGATAGTTCATTTTGCTTTAGTGCTGAATAATATTCCATCGTCTAGATGTACCACAGTTTGTTTACTCATTCACCTACTGAAGGACATTTTGATTGTTTGGCAATTATGAAAAAAGCTGTTATAAAATCCATGTGCAGGTTTTTGTGTCAACATATATTTTCAACTCCTTTGGGTAAATACAAAGGAGCCTGACTGTTGGATTGTATGGTAAGACTATGTTTAATTTTTGTAAGAAACTGCCAAACTGTCTTCCAAAGTACCAGTTTTTATTCCCACCAGCAATGAATGAGAGTTCCTGTTGCTCCCCATTCTCACCAGCATTTGGTGTTGTCAGTGTTCTGAATTTTGGTCATTCTAATAGATGTGCAGTTAAAAACATGTATTGTTTTAAAAAAAATAAGAGAGAGTATTTTGTTTTTTAGAGAGAGGAATATAGGTATATATATATATATAGGAGAGATATATATATATATATATATATATATATATATAAAACAAAAAAGCCTTGAAATAAGGAGAGAAAATAGTCATAATGTGAGAGTGACTGCATGAATGGTGGAGTGGGGAACTTCACGAATTCCCCCAGCAAATGAAAACTCTACTCCTGGTAGATGATTCTTCCTCTAGTGACTGTTCATCTGTGTCATGTAAGGGCTGGGCCATGACCTGAGAGAATCTGGATTTTTGAGATATTTAGTCCCATGGTTTTGGTTTTGGTTTTGTCTTTAACATCATGACCTACTTTTAAGGAGAACAGCTTTGGTTATTTTAGGACTGTAAAGCCCAGATTCCTCATTATGACAGAAAGCAAGAAGTATGACCAAGAATTGAGATATCCAGGTGTAGGTACTTATTATTTTCTTGGGTGAGTCACTTTCCTTCTCTAGATTTCCACTTCTTTGGGGATAAAAGAAGCCCATTTTGGAAATAGGAAGATAATTCAGGACTGTCCCAAAGACTCAAGAGTCATAATCTGACTCTTCTGTCCCCAGAACCTTCCCTTCCTGTGTTCTGTTTTTCTCTCTTCCCATAGTTAACTCTCATGCTCTCTGTCTTTGTCTCTCTGTCTCTGTCTCTCTGCCTCTTTCCCTCTTGTGTCCATTAAAATGTTTATTCCTGAAAAGCTCTGGAAGACATGTCAGAGTGTGTTGGATATGAGGACTTCGCATAGTTGGTTAGAGCTTCTGATATACATCAGAAGCTGAAATATGTCAAAAGACTTAGGCAAAAAGAATGTCTTCTTAGGGGAGCTAAGAGCTTTACCTAGGAGGAAACAAGGGTAGAAGAGACGATTCGTACATGAAAGAAAAGTTAATTTGTAGAGCTGAAATAGACTTACAAATTAAGTAGGTAGATAAGTAAGTAGGTTTGCTTCCTCCCTCATTCCTCCCTTCCTTCCCTATTCTCTTTTCTTTCTACTCTTAAGAAAGGAAGGAGAAGTCTCTTTCAGTGCCTGCCATGTGCCAGCCACCATATTTGGTTCTGTATTAACTCAGAGTTTCCCATACTTCTGTCATTCACATAGCTTATTTATGGGTTCTGACATATCTACACACCAGCCATAACCATTATTTACTTAATGATTTTTTAAAAAATCAACACTCTTTTCTTTTTTTGCTTTAACTTACATGCCTACTCTATCCTTGTACCAATTAATAACATCTATAAAAGGGTTTAGTATGTTACTTGTTTTTCTAATGCATATTTAAATAAACATGTAACTATTAGAATTTAAAAATGTTTGTCTCCCTGTGAGAGTCACATGTACCACACTTCAGGATACATATAGATTAACTCATGTGGTCTTCACAACTACTCTATGAGGTAGGGATGATTGTCCTCATCCTACACACAAGGAAATGATCAGAGGGGTTAAGTGTCTTGCCCAAGGTCATGAAACTAGCAAAGGCAGACTAAGACTTGAAGACTCTTTTGTCTGTAAGGCCTGTGCTCTTTCTCCTAGCAGTGTTTTACAGTGGGAGAGGAAAAAGAGTAGTACAAAGAGGAGCCCAATTCACAAAGATTCTGATGCATTTGATCCAACCAGCTAGTTCAGTCCCTACAGAGAGCAAAGCCCATCGCCCATTTCTGCCTCCCTAAAGAACTCCTGGTTTATTCTGCCATAATCAAGTCCCATGTCTGGCACAAATTTGGTGCTTGATTTGTGCTTGTCAAGTTGTGGCTTTGCTCCAAGGCTAGATCCTGCAACGGCTGTCTTGGTGCCAAGGCTCCTAGAAGCCATCCTGAACCTTGCCCTTTTTGCTTGCCATCATGAGGCAGATCATCACCTTTGTTTTAGCTTCTTGCCCAGGCAAACAGGCCAAGGCTTTGACCTCAAGTTGGGACTTGGGAAGGGTTTGCTATTTTAGGTAGTGGATTTATGACAGTGGGCATTCATTCTGGAATAGTTTAAAAGCTTCTTTCACCCTTTATTTTCACACTACCACTGAGAGAACACACTTACTTGCAAAGAAGGGCAGGATTCTCTGATTCCTCCTCATTTGCAATTTTATCTCGGTCCTGCTGGGGTGTGGTCCTCTCATGAAACTGAAAGAACACTGTCAGGATCATATGAGGACTTTGACGCAGCATTCCCCTCTGCTACATTCTCTGCCTTGCCAGTGGCTGGCTCTGAGTTTGGGGGCTTGGAGGTAAGAGGTAGAAGAGTATCAGAAGTAACAGGGCAAAGGAGCTAATATTCATTATGGGCCTACTATGTGTCAAACACTGTACTAGACACTTGATATCTGTTATCTCATTTAATACTAACAACCTACAACCTTAACAAGTAGGTGTTATGTTCATTTTACACATGAGGAGATCCAACTCTGAAAAGTTAAGTAAATTTGTAAGGCCACACAGCTGCTAAAAGACAGAACTAAGATTCAAACCCAGGTCTGCCTGACTCCAAAGCCCCTGATCTTTTCACTATATCAGGTTATTTTATCTTTAGAGGACTTGGAAATCATATAGTTCGGGACTTCCCAGGTTATATGCTTCACAACACCAGTTTCTCAGATAAGAGGAGGAAATCAGAAGATTTTGGAGAAAAGTTGATTTAAATAAAATTAAATAGATGTTTTTACTCTAGGACTTCTCAGAGGCTTCAATATTCTAATATGTATGTGACTCTCCAAGAAGGATCTGTTACATGACACATCAACCAAATTACCCAGGGAGACTGTTTATTTTCCTAAAAAATACCCAGAAAACCAGTGTGCTACAGAACAGTTTGGAAACTTCATCCAATCAGACTCTCCAATTTTATAAAAAGGGAGGCAAGAAACTTGCCCAAGTAATATGACAAGCTGAAGCAGGGTAATTCCAAATTCCCAACTCACTCCTATCCTGGCTTCTTGTCTCAGTAGAGAGAGGCTCTGCCCATTTCATTAGTCATTAGGAATGAGGTAAATACTCACGTGTGCCAGGCACTGGGATAAACAAGACACAGTGGAGAGGCAGCCACATGGCAGTGTGGTGGTGGCATTGATGAAGTTGTGCTAGCACGTGTGACTACCATTGAACCAGGCTCAGGGGACGGGACAGTCTTCCTTGGAGACTGAGTAGGTCAAAGGACTCTGCCTCTGCTAGGTGCCAGCACTTCTCATGAGAACCTGAGTATCTGTCCCCTGACCCACACACCCATTGTAAAAAAGCAGGGCCATTTTAGGACCCCACCCCCATTCACATCCTCAAAATTCTTTCTTCTCTCCTGACAATAAAATAAGCAATTGGCAGAGATATAGATTCCTTATTACTTTTGCTAACAGTGATTGAAATCCCTCTATAATGTAAGTTAAGCAAATTCCTGGGATGTCTGACCACAGGACAATCACAGAATAGCTGGAATAGATCTTAGTGGCTGGCTAATCCAAAACGACACTACCAATGGGGAAAGTGGAAGCTGGAAGCTGAAATCTCACAGTCTTTGAGACCCAGCATGGTGCACCCACACTGTTTGCTAGAACCTACAGTGTAGGTTCAATGTGATACTTAAGCTATTCGAGGTGGAAATAAAAATATAGCATTTGTGAGCCTTCATCCCATCTGTGGGAAATGGATGAAGGAAGGGAAGTGCCATGTCAAGTGCCCTCCCGCAATGGAGACTTCATGGTAGATCCCAGAAAACACAAGACTGGCTGCTCCAAATTCTAGGAGGTGGGACCTTTTCAGCCTTGGCTTGTATGTCACTGTGTGCCTTTGACGGGATCACTTCCCCTCTCTGGGACTATTTCCTCAGCTATAAGAAGGAGGGAGTTGGGTTTGTGATGGTTCTTTTAGCACTAAAGTTCTGTGGATGTTCCATGGGAGAAAGCTTCATGTCAAAGGTCAAAGCATAACTGACTCCTGGCTGCCTCCCAATACCCTCGCTCTCCAGTCTCACTTTTTAAATCCCCGGCCATTCACTAGGCACATTTTCTCTCTTGAGGTTGTGGACCTCGTGTTCAAGAGACTCAAGGCTCAGGATGCACAGGCTGTGCTGCTGCCAGAGTATAAATTACAACTAACTTGCTGGGACAAGATCGAGCCTGTTGGGGCTGCTCTCTGAGCTGTGGGGAGGGAGAGTCAGCCCGCCCCTGAGGGATCTTGGAGAGCACGGTCCCTCACCCTCTGCTGGGTCCACAGCCACAAGCTTGGGCTGGGACCAAGCCCTCATCACTGTGGTGCTCAGGTACTGACATGGTGCTGCCTGTTGCCTTGACAACACACAATAGACCCAGGCTGTGGCCCCTACCAGTGCTAAAGGTTCTAGCCCTGAGATCAAAGTCCATCTTTCTATCCTCCACTCCCTCCCCACTTAGTAAGCATTTTCTGACGTCAGAGGTAAGTGTCAAGTAACCATCGTGTAGGAAGTGCCCTCTGCAGTTCAGACTATCTCTGGAGTCCAGTTTTCAATACTGAAATTTGTCTAGGAGGATGATAATGGGTCTGGAAACCCAATTCTTCTTGAAATGTTTTAAGGGACTTCCCTTGGGGTGGACATATTTAGCTTAGAGATATTTAGCTCCATGGGACTGAAGCAGCATAATTTCAGTCTTCGGTGCTGGATGCGCTGTCACGTGGAAGAAAGATCACCTTTGTTTGGAATGGGCTGCAGTGTCAAAGGACTTGAGTGGCAGTTTGGGGTTCAACATAAGGACAACTCTTTCCAGAACTCAGAGGCAAACAGTACTTGAAGGGATGTTGGATTTCTGCACCACTCATGGACAAATGGAGGCTCAATGACCATGACAGAAATGTTTGGAGACTGTTGGCAGATTAGCCAGGGCCAAGGGGGTTACATCAAATGGTCAATTTAAGGTCCCTTTCAATTTAGAGCCTTGAATTCTGGAAAATTTCTGATAAAAAGATACTTGCCCTTCTCAACAGAGGTTGTCTAGTAGTGCCTGAAACCTTCCTGAAAGAAAACAGTTTGTACATTTCCCCAAACACCTCTGGATTTACAGAAGCCACTTCCTTTCCCTCGCCACTGACTCTGCCACTCCTCCTTTGGGGCTTAGTAATAAACACTTGGAGTTCTAAATTTCTTCTACAATTTCTCTCTTTAATCTTGAAATTCTTGGAGAAGAAACAAGCACTGTCTTCTCTGTTGAGGCATCTGTGCCATAAACTGGGATCAGTACCAGGTGTCGCTTGAGTTTTTTTTTTTTAGTATATGCGTGTGTGTGTATATTTATATATTTTTCCACTTTCTTTGCCAAGCTGGCATTATTTTATACTTGTGATTGATGGTTCATAAATTAATCCTTCTGCTTCGGTTTCTTGATGAGATGATTAGAGGTTTGGCTACTGTTCACTGCCATCTTCGCTCTGCCTTGGGCTGTTTGGGAAGCGAAATGCCAATTTGGTCTTTTTACTGCTCTTCCAGAGATAGTGAGTAATGATTTAATTTACAGAAATGTAAGTGATTAGGAATGATTGGAGAGACCTGAGATTCCCCCAAATCCTTACTTCCTGAGAAGAATGATGATTTCTCCTAGGGACTGATATTCTATGATGTATGTTCAGAAACCAGAACTCAAAGGAGAACTGATAGGAATATGATTAGACTTGAACTCAGAAAATATGGGTTTCAGTCATGGTTTTCTCATTGGGACAAACCACTCAAACTCTTTGGACCTCAGTTCTTTCATTTGCAAAATAGATTCATTCTTTCATTCACTCAACAAAACACTACATACAAGATGTAATAACTATTCTCTATGCATGGAATTGCTATACATCTAAATTGATTGAGATAAGTCTAAAAAAGTTTCATAAATTATAGCATGCCTTGTGAAGAGAAGGGGTTACCATATGTAAGATGGGATCTAGCCTATTTTCTTTCTAACGAAGCCCATGTGTTCAGTTCTAGGAAAGTGTTTCTTTACAACGTTCCCACTTCTTTTGTGGTAGATAGCACAACAGTGAATGAGAACAGCTATTTTCCTTTCCTTCCATCCTATCCCAAAGTGAAAAGTCTAAATGCATTTACGAGAGAATGGAGGCCAACCTCCTATGCTTGAGTTCTTTTCAGTTGGCTAACAGTCTGCTTAACTTCTAAGACCTCTCTAGATACACACTCTTTTAAGAAGGTCTGTACATGCACTTAATTGTATAAGGCATCAGGGCTGTGCTCCTGTTCTGGGGAAGCTGAGGAAGGCAACAAGATATAGTGATGATAAACAAAAACAAAAACAAAACAAAAACCATTGCTCTTATGGACGTCTTTGCCATTCACTGCTAGCCTCTGTTTCCTTATCTGTGAAGTGAGGATTTACAACACACAACATACTTCCCATGCAGAGCTGCTGTGATGCTCCAATGAAACAATGTTGTGAAAGAGCTTTGCAAAGTTAAAAGGCCATGTACCAATGTCAGGGACTGTTTCTCGGTGCTTACCACCTGAACTTGAATTAGCAATTGCAGTGTCTGCCTGTGTATCTGCTTCCTGATTACCAATGCTGGCTTGGGCTGCAACCACTAGTGATGGTATCTCATTTTCTGATCATTATCTACTTAATAAGTTTCCAACACTTCTATTTTCTAAGAGTCAATCTCTTTCTTTCTAAATACCTATGTAGAATCATTCTCCCAACACAGGAGTTGAAGACTGATTTTACCTGATAGCCCCAGCTGTATGGCTAATGCCACCCTGTTCCCAAGAAGTCTGACTCTATTTCCTTTTTCTGTTTAAGCAGCAATCATTCCTAAGTTATGGCTACCTACAAGTTAATCAATGTGACTTTATTTCCAAGCTCTAATGACTTTATTAAGACAGTCCCAGCACCACTCCTTGCAACACCTCCTAGGCATCTTCCCACAGTTAACCTACTGACAGACAGGAATGATCACAGCATTTATAAAGCACTTGGTGTCATAAAGGAATTATGACTTGTTTTATTGTTCTCCCTTAGAACCTCCCTAAAAGGATGGTCAATAAAACACTGGTGAAGAAATTGGGATCCTGAGTGATACCATCAACATGACAAATCACTGTTTCCATGGATAAGACATGTGATTAATTCTTCCAATAAAATCCTATGGGGTTGATTGAGTTTTCACATTAATAATAAAGGGATTGTGAGAGCTCCATCAACGCAATCAATGAAAGTGATTGGTGTTGAGTGCCTTTCAAAACTCCACCAGTAAGCTAATGATTTCCAGATGTATTTTCCTCCAGCAGGTACAAACATTCTTTCCCTCCTATATGAGTATTCTCTCAAAGGTGGAACATGGAGCCTGAGGCCCTGAGAAGAGAAGTGACTTGCCCAAAGTCATTGAGTACATTGGCTGTAGAGCCAAGACCACAGCACTTGACACAAAGTAGGTGCTCAACGTATATTTGATGAATGAATGACTAAATGAACCCAAGTCTGGTACATGTTTTTCTCCCTCCACTATACTCTACAAGAAACTATTTAGGTCCCTGCCATGTTTTCTACTCTTCTGAGATGAAGTAACTTCTTTAAGGCCAACTGAATCTCAGTCCTGCACTGTCCGAGATGACAGCCACAAGCCACATGTGGCTACTGAGCACTTGAAATATGATAGGTCCAAATCGAAATGGCTACAAGTAAATCCAAAATTCTGAAAGATTAGCATGAAAAAATATTGTAAAATATCTCACTGTTATTTTTTATATTGACTACATGTTCAAATGATAATAGTTTGTATATACTGGGTTAAGTAAAATATTATTAAAATCAATCACACTTGTTTCATTTCTAATGTGGCCATTAGAAAAATTTAAATTCTCTTTGTGGCTGTTTATGGCTTGCATTTGTGGCTTGCATAGTTCTATTGAACAACACCGTAATCTAGTCTATAAAAGTTTTAGAAAAAGAATTATATACAAATTGTTAACCTTTCAAGAAAAATTATTTCTTCAGGCTAGCCAAGAACCTAGGAAAGAAAGGTAAAGGTAATTAACTTCCTTTGTGACAAAAAAGAAAGATCTCTTTTCTCCACTTCCCTAAAGTTTCAATAGCGCTCTCCTTAACCACATAACTGAAAAGCTGAGAAGTCCACTGAGGTATTGACAGGTGGTTGGATGGCTGGCCAGCCAACCCAGGAAGCAAGGCATCTAATCAGAAGAGGCACCGTCCCAGTCCAAATTGCCACAGGCTCAGAAGTCTAGAAGTCTTACCGTGAACCGGGGATCACATTTTTGGAGTATACTCTTGGTGAACAAGTTTTAACAAAAATAATTACCGTAATAACTAACACTTTTGTAGCACTTGCATTTTATAAAATACTTTCACATATATCATCTTATTTGATTCTCATAATAGTTTTTGTGATATAGGCATTATTATTATCCCATTTGACAGATAAAGATACAAAACTCAAAGAAGTTAAGAGGCTTGTTCATGATCATATGGCTAGAAAGTGGTAGATGTGGTTTTAAACCCTGGTCTCCTAATATAGGGCTTTAGCTTTTACCTCAGGGCACTTCAGAATCTAGCACGTGAGCTCCGACTGCCCTGACCTAGGGTTCAGTAGCCCCAAGTTTCCCCTTCCTGCAGTGCCTCTCTAGTGTAGATCAACAGCGAAGGAGGAAAGGAAAGATGTAAGAAGCAGTAGAGAAGAAAGAAAGCCAGGTAAGGAAATATACATGCAATATCTTGAAGAGAAACTTTCCTGTGGCATACCATAATCCTCCTTGTAATTGTCGTTTATGCCAATACACACAAAAAAGGAAGTGCTATCATGACCAAATCCTTATTGGTGGAAGTCCTACCTGCTGCTGGGCGGAGTTGGGTATTATTATCTCTATCTAAGAGTTGAGGAAACTGAGGCTCAAAGGTGTTAAGTCAAATGTTCATTCCACCACCCTAAGTTGGTTTGTGTCTCAATATACAAATCACATGTATTTTTATTATTCCTATTCATTTTTTGTTTATTCATTAATTATTTAATAATTACCTTGATTATTTATATCCTAATTTCTTTGGGTTTACTTTGTTTTTTTTTCTTTGCTTTTAAAATAGAATGCTTCAGGTTCTTTAAAAAAATCTTTGTTTTCTAATAAATGCACTTAGGTTATGAATTTTCATCTAAGTGTCACTTTTATTGCATCCATGGGTTTTGATTCTTTCCATTGTGTATGATAGTATCAAAATCCATTTCATTAATATTTACTTTATTATTCAGCTCTAAATACTTTATACTTTTCATTAGGTTTCCTCTTTAACCCATGGGTTATTTGGAAGTATGATTTTTTTACTTTCCAAAAATAGTATCTATGTTTTGAATGGATAATATGTACACATGGCACAAAATTAAAGAGCTACAAAAAAGTATACATTGAAAAGTCTCTCAAAACTACATCTGCATGATTCCATTATGTGACATAACAGAAAAGGCAAAACTATAGGGAGAAAGAATAGATCAGTGGTTGTCAGGGGCTGAGGGTGGGGGGAGGGGTTGGCTCTAAAGGGACAAGAGAAAATTCCGGGGGGGAGGGGGGTGATGGAACTGTTTTATACCTGTATGGTGGTGATTGTTACTTGGCTGTATGCATTTGTCAAAATTTGGAGAAATGTATACTAAAAAAGGGTAAATGGCACTGTATGTAAATTATACCTTAATTAAAAAAAATTAAGCCATCTCCCGTTTGCACCAGGAATACTCACCAGCGGTGCTTGTAGCTGTAGCATTTATCCCTAGATAATTCGCACATTACAGTCCTAACCTAACCCCCAAAGTTTGCCATACATCTCTCACGCTTTTCAGAGAATTACGTCAAAATAGATCTGGTGCAGTTGAGACAGCTCATTTGAACAGAAAACAGATGCCACATGATCTGAAAGAAAGAATTGCAAAGGGAAAAACTGCAGTTAGAATCTGTGGTGAACTTAAGGCACTGAAGTGATGTGACAAGAAGGTGACAATGGTTGTCAACATTCCACAATGATACTGAGATTGAAGTAGACAATGGAAATGGAAAGAAAACTAAGAAGCATCTGTTACTGTGGATTATAATGAGAATATGGGAGCACTGGACTCAGCTGATCAGATGCTCACTTCTTAGCCAACTGAGCATAAAAGGCACAAGTTTTGGTATAAGAAATTTTTTCACCACCTTCTAAACATTACAGTGCTGAACTCCTACATCCTGTTCAGGAAAGACAATCCTGAGCACATGAACAGCTATGTAAACTTTAGACTAAAGTTGATTGAAAGAATGCTGGAAAAGCATCACAAGCCAGGGCAGCAAGGTACTCGAGGTTGTTCAAGCTCTGATATCACACCTCTTCACCTGTCTGGAAGACATTTCCCAAGAACATACCACCCACATCAAGGAAACAGAATCCAACTGGTCACTGCAAAGTTTGCTGCTTACATAGCGACAAGGATGGCAAGAAGATCCAGAGAGAAAGGCAATATTTTTGTGCGAAATGTGATGTTCTGCTTTGTGTTGTTCTGTGCTTTGAAATTTACCACACCAAAAAAATTATTAAATACTGATCATCATATACATTTCTGTTACATTAGGATTAGAGACAAGATCTATTTAGAAATAACTCTAAGAACAGTTTTTATATTTTATTTTCACATTGAAAACCAGTCAGATTTGCCTCAGGCCCAAAGAGCGTGTTTATTTAAAATTAAAGTAATGTTGGCAGTGAGCTGCAATTTTTTTTTTCTAAACAAGAAATGGGTTAAAGTCTCCTTTCCTTCTCCAGAACTCTAATGGCAGTTTTCCCATTCATCTCCAATGTGCAGTCATGTTTTTTTCTCCCCGTACTGGAACAACCTCTGAGTTACAAGGAAAATTCTAACACTATCTAATTTTTCTAAAAGTCAATTTGCAGAACAATATTTTAAACGAGGACATATCCTTCACAAATCTCCATATTCTCAAGTGATTCACCGGAAATAAATGATTTTGAACGCACACATCCCTATACCAGAGAGCTCCTGGAGCTGTTAGAATCTACTAGCATTGTCTGGAAAGCTTAGGGACTCCAGTAAAGTTCAGTACCCACATTTCTAGGTCACTGCTTGAATCCAGCTAAAAAAATCAAGTTGGCATTGCTTAAATCCTGGACATCATCAGCTCTGCTGTGACATCACCTAAGTTAGAGTTAAGCAGTCATAGGAGAAGTTTACTAAAATGGCATGATTATAATTATCCATAGCCAAACCAAAGCAATCTTCTTGCCATTAATGTTGCAGGGTTGTGATAGGATTAAACAGGAATGGGTGAGACACACAATAATAATTATCCCTCCTTAAGTCTGTATACAGCAGCAGATATGGCAAAAGAAGGCCCTACTACAGGAGGACTAGTTATTAATGGAGTCTTCACCTTAATCCAGAAAGTATTTAAAGATGCCGAGTCCTTGCTTAGCCATTAAATGCACAAATGTTGATGGAAAAGTGAATATCTTTAAGCTTCAGCTTTCTCATCTATAAAATAGAGGAAATTCCATCTATTTTGCAAATTACTAGAGAGACTAAGGGAGAAGGTACATAGAGATACCAGCCACAATAACCGCTTCAATAACAACTGTGTTTGTCAAACGAGGGCTGATTCTCCTTCTGTGATGATGAGGATACCCTTTCATCTTAGTCCCTTGAGGGCCTGGAGGACCAAAAGAAAGTATCGAACTATGAATTCCCAGTCAGCATCATATCAGCATCACATGAAATAATGGATGGATAAGGACTTTAGACCTTATAAAACACTGTAATGTCATCAATACTTCCCTTACACACCCACATACACCTTTTAACCTGGATAATTCAAACCTGTCCTTCAAAATTCAGCCCAAGTACCAACTCCTCCAGGAAGCCTTCCCACACCGCAGCTGCCTGATGTGAGTTTAATGGCCTTCCTCTGGGCTCCTAGAGCCTCTCACTCTACACTGTGTTTGCCTGTTTGCTTGTCTGTCATCTCCTCTGCTATGGAGGCTAAAGGTCAAAGTATATATCTTTCCTATTTGCTTCTCATGGCAGGTATGGCGCTTGGTGCAGTGTGGGCATGTATAAGTGTTTGTGGACAGATTCTGAGTGATGAAATTTAAGGTGTTATTAAGGCTTATCTCACTGCTTTCACAAGGTCTTTCCTCATCTTTTGACCCAACATAATCTTATTTAATTCAGAACAACCCAGAGTATTTTCTGTCTTCTTCTATCATGGAATTTGTAGCAAGTCACCTCACTCTCTGGCCTGATGACAGCAACAATACCCACTCTGAAGCTATGAGGAGACTTTGAAGGGATTGAGGAAGAGAAGCTACCAGGGAGAAAGGCTTCAACTTTTGTTTCGTTTTCTCTACCTACCCTTATTTTTTTTTGTGGCACCAGGGACACATTTAGAGATGAGTTAGGATTAACCCTCAGCCGTGCATTCATTTCCTTCCCTCCTCTGGAATGACTGACTCTCTGCAGGGTTGACTTCTCTTCTGTGGAAGTCATTTGATCCTTCCCACTGGCTTCCTGTGGGTGACATATACCTTGGTGATTTCCCAGAGTCTTCTAGAAAGTGGTCCTCAAGTCTCATTACTCACTGAGATCACTGGAGAACATTCAATGACACATCTCTGCAGCCTCACTCCATAGATTCTGATTTTATCAATGTGCCATGGGACTTGTGCATGCTCCAACTTACATAGGTCATGGCTGGGACCCCTTTAGAAATGTGAACTAAATGGTCCCCAGGAAGCCTCTAGACTATAACCCTATAACCCTATATGTTTAAGCATGTAGCTCCCCAGACATGTAGAATCTTAGAAGTTGATGCTGAAATGGCTATTAGAAGTCAACTGGCCCAGCCCTCTAATTCTCAGATTGGGAAACTGAGGCCCAGAAAAGATATGTTATGTGGCAAGACCAGGACTTGAACCTGGGTCTCCAAACCCAGTTTAGTGCTTCTTCCATTAACCCAGGCTGCCATGTGGGATAGTGCATAGCTCTCTGCACCAGGGGATTGGGTGGGGAGGTTCTTAACACTACTTTCAAATGAACTACTAAGGCTCAGAACAAGTCTACACTAACCACTGCAGAAGCCTACACCTCCCATGGGCTTTGGCCAAAGCTGTTCATGGCTGTTGTCCAGACACTCATCAACAGAAAAATTCCGAAATCACTGAAATTAGAAAGGGATGGGTTTGAACACTAACTCTACCAATCATGAGCTGACTGACCTTGAATAAATCACTTCTGTGAGCTCCAGTTCTCTCATCTGGGCAATGAATAGTTGGTGACACAGCGATGACAATGCTGCCCAAAATAAAACGTGAGAGTCAGGCTGGTGTCCTCTGACGCCCCTCACGGCCCAGCAGTCATCAAGTCCTGGTGATTAATAAACCAATTTCATTCATTCCCTCATTTCTCTCCAACCCCACCCCGGATGGACACA
>NW_024342471.1:4320127-4320663 GCF_902729225.1 Pteropus medius
CTATTCGAGTTTAGGCTTTTATTCTTGTTGCAGTGAATTTCCGCCATAGTCCCCTAACTGATTGCTCTGTTTCTAGTTCCTACTCCTCCTGTGCACCCTCCTAACCAAAGCTGAGTCTTCTTTAGAAGGGATATCTGAAGCTATCATCCCATCACTTAAAACCTTTCCGCCCATCTTGGGATAAATCCAAACCTCTTACCTTGCCTTCCAGGGTCTGGTGTCGGCCTACCCCTCTGGCCTTACTTCTCATCTTCCCCGATCCATCTGTTCCCATCCTTATATCCGAAGCCCGGTCACTCCGGGTCCCTTCAGTTCCTGTGGGAAGCCCTCGCTGACTTCCCCAAGTCTGAATTAGGACCCATCCAAGTGCTCCCAGAACTCTGAACTTCTATAATACCCACAGAATGCATTGTAACTGGCCCTTTATTTGACTCTGCCCTGCACAAGTGCCATAGGCAGAGACCACCTCCATCTTAATCTTCATTGCATCCACAGTGACAAGGACTATGCTGGGCAATAGGGTAGGTACTTCTTTT
>NW_024342471.1:4320714-4321174 GCF_902729225.1 Pteropus medius
GTCACACAGAGTAAATGAGAAAACACATGCACAGACCTGCACAATGTCTGACACTCAGCAGTGATCAATAATCAGGTTTTCCCCATCCCTGTATCCTTTCCAATTTTTATAGCTCATGTTCTGAGTTTTAGTCCAAGTTTTGCTTCTAACCAGTTCCTTAGTTTCTCTGGTTCTCTGTTTCCTTTCTATGAATTTGACTATATGGCCCTCATCAGCTAAAACAAACAACCACAGGGGCAGTAACAACAACAACAACAACAACAACAAAATAACACCAAAACCCCCTAAATTCTAAGAGTCCGTGAACTCTTTTCCCTTCCTTCTTCCCGGCTCATTTCCTCTCCCCTAAGAATCAGGAATCAGGAAGGACACAATCTATAGCTCCTCACCAGCCTATTCTATACATATTTCAGGGACAATTTATCAGGCTGTTAGAAAATATTTTATTTTCTCAAGTCCA